>NC_090325.1:3304066-3353970 GCF_035084215.1 Heptranchias perlo | reverse complement strand
TCTCCTCCCCCTCCCCCGCTCTCCTCCTCCTCCCCCGCTCTTCTCCCCCTCCCCCGCTCTTCTCCTCCTCCCCCCGCTCTCCTCCTCCCCCCGCTCTCCTCCCCCCCCCCGCTCTCCTCCTCCTCCCCCCGCTCTTCTCCTCCTCCCCCGCTCTTCTCCCCCTCCCCCCGCTCTTCTCCCCCTCCCCCGCTCTTCTCCTCCCCCTCCCCCGCTCTCCTCCTCCTCCCCCGCTCTCCTCCTCCTCCCCGCTCTCCTCCTCCTCCCCCGCTCTCCTCCTCCTCCCCGCTCTCCTCCTCCTCCCCCGCTCTCCTCCTCCTCCCCGCTCTCCTCCTCCTCCCCCGCTCTCCTCCCCCTCCCCCGCTCTCCTCCCCCTGCCCCTCCCCCGCTCTTCTCCTCCTCCCCCGCTCTTCTCCTCCTCCCCCGCTCTTCTCCTCCTCCCCCGCTCTCGCTCTCCTCCTCCTCCCCCGCTCTTCTCTTCCTCCCCTGCTCTCCTCCTCCTCCCCCCGCTCTCCTCCCCCTCCCCCCGCTCTCCTCCCCCTGCCCCGCTCTTCTCCCCCTCCCCCGCTCTTCTCCTCCTCCCCCCGCTCTCCTCCTCCCCCCGCTCTCCTCCCCCCCCCCCGCTCTCCTCCTCCTCCCCCCGCTCTTCTCCTCCTCCTCCCCCGCTCTCCTCCTCCTCCCCCGCTCTCCTCCTCCTCCCCGCTCTCCTCCTCCTCCCCCGCTCTCCTCCTCCTCCCCGCTCTCCTCCTCCTCCCCCGCTCTCCTCCCCCTCCCCCCGCTCTCCTCCCCCTGCCCCTCCCCCGCTCTTCTCCTCCTCCCCCCCGCTCTTCTCCTCCTCCCCCGCTCTTCTCCTCCTCCTCCGCTCTTCTCCTCCTCCCCCGCTCTCCTCCTCCTCCCCCCGCTCTTCTCTTCCTCCCCTGCTCTCCTCCTCCTCCCCCCGCTCTCCTCCCCCTCCCCCCGCTCTCCTCCCCCTGCCCCGCTCTTCTCCTCCTCCCCCCGCTCTTCTCCTCCTCCTCCCCCGCTCTCCTCCTCCTCCCCCCGCTCTTCTCCTCCTCCTCCCCCGCTCTTCTCCTCCTCCCCCGCTCTTCTCCTCCTCCCCCCGCTCTCCTCCTCCCCCGCTCTCCTCCCCCTCCCCCGCTCTCCTCCTCCTCCCCCGCTCTTCTCCCCCTCCCCCGCTCTTCTCCTCCTCCCCCCGCTCTCCTCCTCCCCCCGCTCTCCTCCCCCCCCCCCGCTCTCCTCCTCCTCCCCCCGCTCTCCTCCTCCCCCCGCTCTCCTCCCCCTCCCCCCGCTCTCCTCCCCCTGCCCCTCCCCCGCTCTTCTCCTCCTCCCCCGCTCTTCTCTTCCTCCCCTGCTCTCCTCCTCCTCCCCCCGCTCTCCTCCCCCTCCCCCCGCTCTCCTCCCCCTCCCCCCGCTCTTCTCCCCCTCCCCCCGCTCTTCCCCCCCTCCCCCCGCTCTTCCCCCCCTCCCCCCGCTCTTCCCCCCCTCCCCCCGCTCTTCCCCCCCTCCCCCCGCTCTTCCCCCCCTCCCCCCGCTCTTCCCCCCCCTCCCCCGCTCTTCTCCTCCCCCCCCGCTCTTCTCCTCCTCCCCCCGCTCTTCTCCTCCTCCCCCCGCTCTCCTCCTCCTCCCCCCGCTCTTCTCCTCCCCCTCCCCCGCTCTTCTCCTCCCCCTCCCCCCGCTCTTCTCCCCCTCCCCCCGCTCTTCTCCCCCTCCCCCCGCTCTTCTCCCCCTCCCCCCGCTCTTCTCCCCCTCCCCCCTCTCTTCTCCCCCCCCGCACTTCTCCTCCTCCCCCCCGCTCTTCTCCCCCTTCCCTCGTTCTTCTCCCCCTCCCCCCGCTCTTCTCCCCCTCCCCCCGCTCTTCTCCCCCCGCTCTTCTCCCCCTCCCCCGCTCTTCTCCCCCCCCCGCACTTCTCCCCCTCCCCCCGCTCTTCTCCCCCTCCCCCCGCTCTTCTCCCCCTCCCCCCGCTCTTCTCCCCCTCCCCCCGCTCTTCTCCCCCTCCCCCCGCTCTTCTCCTCCCCCCCGCTCTTCTCCTCCTCCCCCCGCTCTTCTCCTTTCCCCCCCGCTCTTCTCCTCCTCCCCCCGCTCTTCTCCTCCTCCCCCGCTCTTCTCCTCCTCCCCCCCGCTCTTCTCCTCCTCCCCCGCTCTTCTCCTCCTCCCCCCCCCCCCCCCCCCCCCCCCCCGCTTAAAAGGAGGAAAGGCGGAAAGGTTTAGGAGGGAATTCCAGAGCTTCGGGCCTGGGCAGCTGAAGGCACACTGGTAATGGTGGGGCAAAGAGGGGAGGGGGAATGCACAAGAGGCCAGAGTCAGAGGAGTTCTGGGTGAGGGTGGGGGGGAATTGTCGGGTTAAAGGTTTACAGAGTTAGGGAGGGGTCAGGTCATGAAGGGTTTTAAACCCAGGATGATCATTTTAAATTATCGCCCCATCCCACAGTTGACGTGATTCACCTGAGCATTGCTCCACGACACCAAGTATTACCATCCCGTGTTTAGTGTTTTCAGCACCTCCCACTGAGCTGGGCCTGGTAGGTTGTGAGTCCAGACTTTCCCCTGTTCTGACACATCATCTTCTGCCAGAACTTAATTCTAGAACGCTTCGTACCTGTGGTACCAAGAAAGCTAGAAATTGCATGTTGTGAATGTTGACGTAATATTTGCCTCAATAAATCAGCTGTCGATCCTGTGATCAAGGAAATGAGTTTGTGGCAGTTTCAGCAAACATCCTGCTGGGCACAAGGTTCACGGCAAAGCATCAGCCAAGACTTGTTAATTAGAACTAACTAATGAGCCCATAGGAGTGGCTGATGTTTGGGAGTGTTGTTCTGAGATTGACATTCATGCACATTGAACTCCATCTTGGGCAGGCGTAAATGGTACAATTTTAAAGGGGGTGCAGGAAGAGAGAGATCTGCGGGTGTATGTACACAAATCTTTGAAGGTGGCAGGACAGGTTGAGACAGCTGTTTAAAAAAGCCTACGGGATCCTTATAAACAGAGGCATAGCGTACAAAAGCAAGGAAGTTATGCTAAATCTTTATAAATCACTGGTTGGACCCCAGCTGGAGTATTGTTTTCAATTCTGGCACCCCATTTTAGGAAGGATGTCAAGATCTTGGAGAGGGTGAAGAGGAGATTTACTAGAATGGTACGAAGGACTTCAGTTGTGTGGAGAGACTGGAGAAGCTGGGGTTGTTCTCCTTCGGACAGAGAAGGTTAAGAGGAGATTTGATGGAGGTGTCCAAAATCCAGAACGGTTTTGATAGAGTAAATAAGGAGAAACTGTTTCCAGTGGCAGGAGGTAACCAGAGGAGAGCACACAGATTTAAGATAATTGGCAAAAGAACGATCAGGAACGCACTGCCTGAAAGGGTGGTGGAAGCAGACTCAATAACAACTTTCAAAAGGGAATTGGATAAATACTTGAAGGGGCACAGGCATGATGGGCCGAATGGCCTCCTGTGCCTTATCATTCTATGATTCTGTTAACAGTACAACATCGCACTTGTCCAGTTACTAAAATCTCATTGGCTTACAACTTGCCGTTCCGGTCAACGCTTCTTATTGTAAATTCTAATGTGCACAATTAGAGTGGAAATGGCCTATATCATTTACAGTGGAAATGGCCTATATCATTTACAGTGGAAATGGCCTATATCATTTACAGTGGAAATGGCCTATATCATTTACAGTGGAAATGGCCTATATCATTTACAGTGGAAATGGCCTATATCATTTACAGTGGAAATGGCCTATATCATTTACAGTGGAAATGGCCTATATCATTTACAGTGGAAATGGCCTATATCATTTACAGTGGAAATGGCCTATATCATTTACAGTGGAAATGGCCTATATCATCTAGTATGGTGTAATGATACCCTCTCTCCAACACCACCACTGGCTGGAGGGTGTGATTATAGCAGAACAATTTATGTCGGCAATTTCAATCATAAGCATGAACATAGGAGTTTATAGAGTCATAGAGTTATACAGCACGGATAGAGGCCCTTCGGCCCATCGTGTCCGCGCCGGCCATCAAGCCCTGTCTACTCTAATCCCATATTCCAGCATTTGGTCCGTAGCCTTGTATGCTATGGCATTTCAAGTGCTCATCCAAATGCTTCTTGAATGTTGTGAGGGTTCCTGCCTCCACAACCCTTTCAGGCAGTGAGTTCCAGACTCCAACCACCCTCTGGGTGAAAAAGTTCTTTCTCAAATCCCCTCTAAACCTCCCGCCTTTTACCTTGAATCTATGTCCCCTTGTTATAGAACCCTCAACGAAGGGAAAAAGCTCCTTAGTATCCATCCTATCTGTGCCCCTCATAATTTTGTACACCTCAATCATGTCCCCCCTCAGCCTCCTCTGCTCCAAGGAAAACAAACCCAATCTTCCCAGTCTCTCTTCATAGCTGAAGCGCTCCAGCCCTGGTAACATCCTGGTGAATCTCCTCTGCACCCTCTCCAATGATGAAAATAAATATTAACGTAAAATAAAGACAAAATGTACAACTTTAAAATGTGGACAGAATTAGGCCTGTGTGCCCTGGTCCCAAATTATCACCTGCCCTCTGACCCCACTTGACCAGCAGTGGACAACGCTGTGGGCGATTGACTGGTATCTTATTAAACATCCTGCGTTGGGAGTGCAACTCCTGTCCACAGGCTTCACTTCCTCTTGTCACGATTTTTGGTTACACTTGTTACATCAATGGCGAACATTACACCTGCCTCTTTAATGGGTTATAATGGGAGTTTCCTCTGTAATCAGGGCCTGGAGACACTGCAGTTGCAAGTCGCAGGTCACCAAGTGCCATTCTCACTCCACTGGGTGCAAGAAAGATCCACAAGGAAGATACCAGGACTGAGAGGAAACCTTTATCAGGAAAGATTGAGCAGGCTGTGGGGCTCTTTTCTCTAGAAAAGAGAAGACTGAGGGGTGATCTGATGGAGATCTTTAAGATAATGAAAGGGTTTGATAGGGTAGACGTAGAGAAGATGTTTCCACTTGTGGGGGAGTCCTTTTTTTTTATTCGTTCACGGGATGTGGGCGTCGCTGGCAAGGCCGGCATTTATTGCCCATCCCTAATTGCCCTTGAGAAGGTGGTGGTGAGCTGCCTTCTTGAGCGAGATTTTACAACTGAGTGGCTTGCTAGGCCATTTCAGAGGGCAATTAAGAATCAACCGCATTGCTGTGGGTCTGGAGTCACATATAGGCCAGACCGGGTAAGGGCGGCAGGCTTCCTTCCCTAAAGGACATTAGTGAACCAGATGGGTTTTTACGACAATCCGGTAGTTTCATGGCCATCATTACTGATACTAGTATTTTTAATTCCAGATTTTTTTTTAAATTTAATTAATTGAATTTAAATTCACCAGCTGCCGTGGCGGGATTTGAACTCATGACTCTGGATTTTAGTCCAGGCCTCTGGATTACTAGCCCAGTAACATAACCACTATGCTACCGTACCCTTAGGGGCCATAAATGTAAGATTCAGGAGAAACTTCTTCACCCAGAGTGTGGTTTGCTCGTGCATGGAGCCGGTGCAGACTCGATCGGTGGAATGGGCTCCTTCTGTGCTGTAACCTTTCTATGATTCTATGGTGAGAATGTGGAACTCGCTACCACAAGGAGTAGTTGAGGCGGCTATTGTAGATGCATTTAAGGGGGAGCTAGATAAAGACACGAGGGAGAAAGGAATAGAAGGCAATGCTGAATAGGGTGAGATGAAGTAGGAAGGGAGGAGGCTCGCGTGGAGCATAAACACCGGCATGGACCAGTTGGGCCGAATGGCCTGTTTCTGTGCTGTAGTTTCGATGTAACTTGATGTATCCTCTTGATGGACCTGGGGCAACACCATTGGAGATCTAGTTTTTTATACTTGTTATACCTGCTTCTGATCCCTGTCCAGTGACCCCAGTCGGCCAGAGTTCCTGCTGCTGATCCCTGTCCAGGACAACATCCTGGGGGTCACCGTTGACCAGAAACTTGACTGGACCAGCAAGAGCAGGTCAGAGGCTGGGTATTCTGCGGTGAGTGACTCACCTCCTGACTCCCCAAAGCCTTTCCACCATCTACAAGGCACAAGTCAGGAGTATGATGGAATACTCTCCACTTGCCTGGATGAGTGCAGCTCCAACAACACTCAAGAAGCTCGACACCATCCAGGACAAAGCATCCCGCTTGATTGGCACCCCATCCACCACCCTAAACATTCACTCCCTTCACCACCGGCGCACTGTGGCTGCAGTGTGTACCATCCACAGGATGCACTGCAGCAACTCGCCAAGGCTTCATCGACAGCACCTCCCAAACCCGTGACCTCTACCACCTAGAAGGACAAGAGCAGCAGGCACATGGGAACAACACCACCTGCACGTTCCCCTCCAAGTCACACACCATCCCGACTTGGAAATATATCGCCGTTCCTTCATCGTCGCTGGGTCAAAATCCTGGAACTCCCTCCCTAACAGCACTGTGGGAGAACCTTCACCACACGGACTGCAGCGGTTCAAGAAGGCGGCTCACCGCCACCTTCTCAAGGGCAATTAGGGATGGGCAATAAATGCCGGCCTCGCCAGCGACGCCCACATCCCATGAACGAATTAAAAAAAAACATAACTATGACTACACAGGAGTAATCTATCGATTGCAAAGTACTTGGGGTGGGCGGGTGGGGTGATGATGCACTATATAAATACAAGTTCAGAGGGGACAGGATCGGCTCAGCACCACGGCTGAATAGCTGGTCATCTTTCGCACACGAGGGATGGAGACTTGGGCAAGGTAGTAGAAGCTGTGGAAACGCTCTGCAGTGGACGAGGAGGAGAGAAGATTGGGAGCATGAACTAAGTCAGGAAAGTCCGTTGGTGAGTTCGAGTCCACCTGCAGCCTCCTCGTCGAGGGTTAATACAAGCTTACCGCGCAAAGGAGGCGACTCGGCCCATCATATCCCTGTCACCCCATACTTTTTTTTTACAGTAGAGTTTTAACCCACTTTGGGCTTTGTGAATAGTTTTACTTATTTTTTTCCCCTCTAATCTTTTCTGTCTTTGCTTCAGCTGAGAAACCCCGAAACAGCCATATTAACACAAGCATATATGTATCGGACGAAGACGATAAAGACTTTGTCCGTGTGAAAAAATCCTCAAACCAGCAAAAAAATAAATCCGCCTCAGTGTTAGTGCAGCCACCGCTGCAGCAGCCACGGTAAGTGCAGCATCTGCTGAGGGCAGTGCCCGTTATAATCATTCATGTGTTTACAGCAAGTATCTGTAATTCTCTTTTGCAGAACAAAGACTAGGTAGTGTAGTTATAAAAACACAGGTTTTGATACAGAAGGAGGCCATTCGGCCTGTCATGACTACTGCCCCTTCCCTCCCTCAGCACAGTTACCTACTCTAACCCTGTTCCCCTGACCTTTCTCTGTTCCCCTCACTATTTGACTTCAAGTGTTTAAATGCTTTAATTGACTTGTCTTCAATAGCCTCTTGTGGTAAAGCATTCCATAGTCTAATAACCCCTTGTGTGAAAATAAATCTAACCTCTCCCTATATGCTTCTCGTACTAGTTCTGGGTTTATCCCTTCATCCATTCACTGAGCAGTGGAAATAACCTTGCACACTCTAAAACCCTTTTCTAATTTTGAATGCTGTTTGATCCTTCTGTGCCCCAGTGAATATAGCCTGGGTTTTTCAAGCTGCTCATTATAACTACATCCTCTTATCCCTGGGATGATCCCAGTGAATCTACATTGCACACTCTCCATGGCTCCAAAGTCCTATCTGTAATGGGCCTTCCAAACCTACACACGGCACTCGACTGTGCGCTGACCATTGTCCTGCATAGATTAATCGCCTGCTTTTGAAGATCTTTGCATCATTCCATTAGAGCATGAGCACCAGGCTTTATATCATTGTGGGCATTAGCCCAGGGGGCCACCTATAAACTTGTCCTTGTGTTGTGTATGTTAGTGTTTTTAGTCTCTGTGTCCATGTTGTGTATATTAGTGTATATAATCTCTCTCTCTGTCTGTGTTGTGTATATTAGTGTATTGAATCTTACTCTGTGTCCGTGTTGTGTTGTGTACATTAGTGTGTTGAACCTCTCTCTGTGTCCGTGTTTTGTTGTGTACATTACTGTATTGAATCTCTCTCTGTGTCCGTGTCCGTGTTGTGTATGTTAGTGTATTGAATCTCTCTCTGTGTCCGTGTTGTCTATATTAGTGTATTGAATCTCTCTTTGTGTCCGTGTTGTGTTGTGTATATTAGTGTATTGAATCTCTCTCTGTCCGTGTTGTGTATATTAGTGTATTGAATCTCTCTCTGTCCGTGTTGTGTATATTAGTGTATTGAATCTCTCTCTGTCCGTGTTGTGTTGTGTATATTAGTGTATTGAATCTCTCTCTGTCCGTGTTGTGTATATTAGTGTATTGAATCTCTCTCTGTCCGTGTTGTGTATATTAGTGTATTGAATCTCACTCTGTGTCCGTGTTGTGTATATTAGTGTATTGAATCTCTCTGTGTCTGCGTTGTGTTGTGTATATTAGTGTATTGAATCTCTCTCTGTCCGTGTTGTGTATATTAGTGATTTTAATCTCTCTCTATGTCCGTGTTTTGTTGTGTACATTAGTGTAATGAATCTCTCTCTGTGTCCGTGTTGTGTTGTGTACATTAGTGTATTGAATCTTTCTCTGTGTCCGTGTTGTGTTCATTAGTGTATTGAATCTCTCTCTGTCCGAGTTGTGTATATTAGTGTATTGAATCTCTCTCTGTCCGTGTTGTGTTGTGTATATTAGTGTATTGAATCTCTCTCTGTCCGAGTTGTGTATATTAGTGTATTGAATCTCTCTCTGTCCGTGTTGTGTTGTGTACATTAGTGTATTGAATCTCTCTCTGTCCGTGCTGTGTATATTAGTGTATTGAATCTCTCTCTGTCCGTGCTGTGTATATTAGTGTATTGAATCTCTCTCTGTCCGTGTTGTGTATATTAGTGTATTGAATCTCTCTCTCTGTCCGTGTTGTGTTGTGTATATTAGTGTATTGAATCTCTCTCTGTCCGTGTTGTGTACATTAGTGTATTGAATCTCTCTCTCTGTCCGTGTTGTGTTGTGTATATTAGTGTATTGAATCTCTCTCTGTCCGTGTTGTGTATATTAGTGTATTGAATCTCTCTCTGTCCATGTTGTGTATATTAGTGTATTGAATCTCTCTCTGTCCGTGTTGTGTTGTGTACATTAGTGTATTTAATCTCTCTCTCTGTCCATGTTGTGTTGTGTATATTAGTGTATTGAATCTCTCTCTATCCGTGTTGTGTTGTGTATATTAGTGTATTGAATCTCTCTCTCCTTGTTGTGTATATCAGTGTATTGAATCTCGCTCTGTGTCTGTGTTGTGTTGTGTATATTAGTGTATTTAATCTCGCTCTGTGTCCGTGTTGTGTATATTAGTGATTTTAATCTCTCTCTGTGTCCGTGTTGTGTTGTGTTTATTAGTGTATTGAATCTCTCTCTGTCCGTGCTGTGTATATTAGTGTATTGAATCTCTCTCTGTCCATGTTGTGTATATTAGTGTATTGAATCTCTCTCTGTCCATGTTGTGTATATTAGTGTATTGAATCTCTCTCTGTCCATGTTGTGTATATTAGTGTATTGAATCTCTCTCTGTCCATGTTGTGTATATTAGTGTATTGAATCTCTCTCTGTCCATGTTGTGTATATTAGTGTATTGAATCTCACTCTGTGTCCGTGTTGTGTTGTGTATATTAGTGTATTTAATCTCTCTCTCTGTCCGTGTTGTGTTGTGTATATTAGTGTATTGAATCTCTCTCTATCCATGTTGTATTTATTAGTGTATTGAATCTCTCTCTGTCCATGTTGTGTATATTAGTGTATTGAATCTCTCTCTGTCCATGTTGTGTATATTAGTGTATTGAATCTCACTCTGTGTCCGTGTTGTGTTGTGTATATTAGTGTATTGAATCTCTCTCTGTCCATGTTGTGTATATTAGTGTATTGAATCTCACTCTGTGTCCGTGTTGTGTTGTGTATATTAGTGTATTGAATCTCTCTCTGTCCATGTTGTGTATATTAGTGTATTGAATCTCTCTCTGTCCATGTTGTGTATATTAGTGTATTGAATCTCTCTCTGTCCATGTTGTGTATATTAGTGTATTGAATCTCACTCTGTGTCCGTGTTGTGTTGTGTATATTAGTGTATTGAATCTCTCTCTGTCCATGTTGTGTATATTAGTGTATTGAATCTCTCTCTATCCATGTTGTATTTATTAGTGTGTTGAATCTCTCTCTGTCTGTGTTGTGTTGTGTATATTAGTGTATTGAATCTCTCTCTGTCCTTGTTGTGTATATTAGTGTATTGAATCTCTCTCTGTCCTTGTTGTGTATATTAGTGTATTGAATCTCTCTGTGTCCGTGTTGTGTTGTGTTTATTAGTGTATTGAATCTCTCTCTGTCCATGTTGTGTATATTAGTGTATTGAATCTCTCTCTGTGTCCGTGTTGTGTTGTGTTTATTAGTGTATTGAATCTCTCTCTGTCCGTGCTGTGTATATTAGTGTATTGAATCTCTCTCTGTCCATGTTGTGTATATTAGTGTATTGAATCTCTCTCTGTCCATGTTGTGTATATTAGTGTATTGAATCTCTCTCTGTCCATGTTGTGTATATTAGTGTATTGAATCTCTCTCTGTCCATGTTGTGTATATTAGTGTATTGAATCTCACTCTGTGTCCGTGTTGTGTTGTGTATATTAGTGTATTTAATCTCTCTCTCTGTCCGTGTTGTGTTGTGTATATTAGTGTATTGAATCTCTCTCTATCCATGTTGTATTTATTAGTGTATTGAATCTCTCTCTGTCCATGTTGTGTATATTAGTGTATTGAATCTCTCTCTGTCCATGTTGTGTATATTAGTGTATTGAATCTCACTCTGTGTCCGTGTTGTGTTGTGTATATTAGTGTATTGAATCTCTCTCTGTCCATGTTGTGTATATTAGTGTATTGAATCTCACTCTGTGTCCGTGTTGTGTTGTGTATATTAGTGTATTGAATCTCTCTCTGTCCATGTTGTGTATATTAGTGTATTGAATCTCTCTCTGTCCATGTTGTGTATATTAGTGTATTGAATCTCTCTCTGTCCATGTTGTGTATATTAGTGTATTGAATCTCACTCTGTGTCCGTGTTGTGTTGTGTATATTAGTGTATTGAATCTCTCTCTGTCCATGTTGTGTATATTAGTGTATTGAATCTCTCTCTATCCATGTTGTATTTATTAGTGTGTTGAATCTCTCTCTGTCTGTGTTGTGTTGTGTATATTAGTGTATTGAATCTCTCTCTGTCCTTGTTGTGTATATTAGTGTATTGAATCTCTCTCTGTCCTTGTTGTGTATATTAGTGTATTGAATCTCTCTGTGTCCGTGTTGTGTTGTGTTTATTAGTGTATTGAATCTCTCTCTGTCCATGTTGTGTATATTAGTGTATTGAATCTCTCTCTGTGTCCGTGTTGTGTTGTGTTTATTAGTGTATTGAATCTCTCTCTGTCCGTGCTGTGTATATTAGTGTATTGAATCTCTCTCTGTCCATGTTGTGTATATTAGTGTATTGAATCTCTCTCTGTCCATGTTGTGTATATTAGTGTATTGAATCTCTCTCTATCCATGTTGTATTTATTAGTGTGTTGAATCTCTCTCTGTCCGTGTTGTGTTGTGTACATTAGTGTATTTAATCTCTCTCTCTGTCCATGTTGTGTTGTGTATATTAGTGTATTGAATCTCTCTCTATCCGTGTTGTGTTGTGTATATTAGTGTATTGAATCTCTCTCTCCTTGTTGTGTATATCAGTGTATTGAATCTCGCTCTGTGTCTGTGTTGTGTTGTGTATATTAGTGTATTTAATCTCGCTCTGTGTCCGTGTTGTGTATATTAGTGATTTTAATCTCTCTCTGTGTCCGTGTTGTGTTGTGTTTATTAGTGTATTGAATCTCTCTCTGTCCGTGCTGTGTATATTAGTGTATTGAATCTCTCTCTGTCCATGTTGTGTATATTAGTGTATTGAATCTCTCTCTGTCCATGTTGTGTATATTAGTGTATTGAATCTCTCTCTGTCCATGTTGTGTATATTAGTGTATTGAATCTCTCTCTGTCCATGTTGTGTATATTAGTGTATTGAATCTCTCTCTGTCCATGTTGTGTATATTAGTGTATTGAATCTCACTCTGTGTCCGTGTTGTGTTGTGTATATTAGTGTATTTAATCTCTCTCTCTGTCCGTGTTGTGTTGTGTATATTAGTGTATTGAATCTCTCTCTATCCATGTTGTATTTATTAGTGTATTGAATCTCTCTCTGTCCATGTTGTGTATATTAGTGTATTGAATCTCTCTCTGTCCATGTTGTGTATATTAGTGTATTGAATCTCACTCTGTGTCCGTGTTGTGTTGTGTATATTAGTGTATTGAATCTCTCTCTGTCCATGTTGTGTATATTAGTGTATTGAATCTCACTCTGTGTCCGTGTTGTGTTGTGTATATTAGTGTATTGAATCTCTCTCTGTCCATGTTGTGTATATTAGTGTATTGAATCTCTCTCTGTCCATGTTGTGTATATTAGTGTATTGAATCTCTCTCTGTCCATGTTGTGTATATTAGTGTATTGAATCTCACTCTGTGTCCGTGTTGTGTTGTGTATATTAGTGTATTGAATCTCTCTCTGTCCATGTTGTGTATATTAGTGTATTGAATCTCTCTCTATCCATGTTGTATTTATTAGTGTGTTGAATCTCTCTCTGTCTGTGTTGTGTTGTGTATATTAGTGTATTGAATCTCTCTCTGTCCTTGTTGTGTATATTAGTGTATTGAATCTCTCTCTGTCCTTGTTGTGTATATTAGTGTATTGAATCTCTCTGTGTCCGTGTTGTGTTGTGTTTATTAGTGTATTGAATCTCTCTCTGTCCATGTTGTGTATATTAGTGTATTGAATCTCTCTCTGTGTCCGTGTTGTGTTGTGTTTATTAGTGTATTGAATCTCTCTCTGTCCGTGCTGTGTATATTAGTGTATTGAATCTCTCTCTGTCCATGTTGTGTATATTAGTGTATTGAATCTCTCTCTGTCCATGTTGTGTATATTAGTGTATTGAATCTCTCTCTGTCCATGTTGTGTATATTAGTGTATTGAATCTCTCTCTGTCCATGTTGTGTATATTAGTGTATTGAATCTCACTCTGTGTCCGTGTTGTGTTGTGTATATTAGTGTATTTAATCTCTCTCTCTGTCCGTGTTGTGTTGTGTATATTAGTGTATTGAATCTCTCTCTATCCATGTTGTATTTATTAGTGTATTGAATCTCTCTCTGTCCATGTTGTGTATATTAGTGTATTGAATCTCTCTCTGTCCATGTTGTGTATATTAGTGTATTGAATCTCACTCTGTGTCCGTGTTGTGTTGTGTATATTAGTGTATTGAATCTCTCTCTGTCCATGTTGTGTATATTAGTGTATTGAATCTCACTCTGTGTCCGTGTTGTGTTGTGTATATTAGTGTATTGAATCTCTCTCTGTCCATGTTGTGTATATTAGTGTATTGAATCTCTCTCTGTCCATGTTGTGTATATTAGTGTATTGAATCTCTCTCTGTCCATGTTGTGTATATTAGTGTATTGAATCTCACTCTGTGTCCGTGTTGTGTTGTGTATATTAGTGTATTGAATCTCTCTCTGTCCATGTTGTGTATATTAGTGTATTGAATCTCTCTCTATCCATGTTGTATTTATTAGTGTGTTGAATCTCTCTCTGTCTGTGTTGTGTTGTGTATATTAGTGTATTGAATCTCTCTCTGTCCTTGTTGTGTATATTAGTGTATTGAATCTCTCTCTGTCCTTGTTGTGTATATTAGTGTATTGAATCTCTTTGTGTTGTGTTTATTAGTGTATTGAATCTCTCTCTGTCCATGTTGTGTATATTAGTGTATTGAATCTCTCTCTGTGTCCGTGTTGTGTTGTGTTTATTAGTGTATTGAATCTCTCTCTGTCCGTGCTGTGTATATTAGTGTATTGAATCTCTCTCTGTCCATGTTGTGTATATTAGTGTATTGAATCTCTCTCTGTCCATGTTGTGTATATTAGTGTATTGAATCTCTCTCTATCCATGTTGTATTTATTAGTGTGTTGAATCTCTCTCTGTCCGTGTTGTGTTGTGTATATTAGTGTATTTAATCTCGCTCTGTGTCCGTGTTGTGTATATTAGTGATTTTAATCTCTCTCTGTGTCCGTGTTGTGTTTATTAGTGTATTGAATCTCTCTCTGTCCATGTTGTGTATATTAGTGATTTTAATCTCTCTCTGTGTCCGTGTTGTGTTTATTAGTGTATTGAATCTCTCTCTGTCCGTGCTGTGTATATTAGTGTATTGAATCTCTCTCTGTCCATGTTGTGTATATTAGTGATTTTAATCTCTCTCTGTGTCCGTGTTGTGTATATTAGTGTATTGAATCTCTCTGTGTCTGTGTTGTGTTGTGTATATTAGTGTATTTAATCTATCTCTCTGTCCGTCTTGTGTTGTGTATATTAGTGATTTTAATCTCTCTCTCTCTGTCGATGTGTATATTAGTGATTTTTGTCTCTTTCTGTGTCCGTGTTGTGGTGTTGTGTATATTACTGTATTTAATCTCTCTCTGTCTGTGTTGTTGTGCAGTGTCAGATTTCTGATTTCTTTGTGTTCGGATTGTAACGATGGAAATCTTGTGTTTTTCAGGGAACTGTTCCCGATCTGGATTGGGAACGTGACCACTCGTATTACCGAAGAATCATTGCGCAAAATGTTTGAAATGTGAGTTACTTAATTAAGAGAAATGTATGTGGCACTTGTGGGACCGGGTCCATATCTTGCAACAGACTTTCGAGGGTGTTAGTGTGATCGTCCCGAAAACCTTCTCTCACGTTACAAGGGTGTTAGTCAGTGCCAGTCCCGTGTGTGATTATGAGATCGTCCCTAAAAACTTCTCTCATATATACATGGAGACACATATAAGCCCAGACCAGTACGGATGGCAGGTTTCCTTCCCTAAAGGACATTACTAAACCAGTTGGGTTTTTACAAGAATCTGACAGCTTCATGGTCCCCTTTACTGAGACTAGCTTTTCATTTCACTTTTGTTTTTTTTAAACTGAATTCAAATTCTCAAACTGCCGGTGGTGGGATTTGAACTCCAATTCTCTGGATACCAGTAATATAACCGCAACCTTACTGTGGCATTATACACTGAGCACCATCCGAGTCTCTGGATACCAGTAATATAACCGCCACCTTACTGTGGCATTATACACTGAGCACCATCTGAGTCTCTGGGTACCAGTAATATAACCGCTACCTTACTGTGGCATTATACACTGAGCACCATCTGAGTCTCTGGGTACCAGTAATATAACCGCTACCTTACTGTGGCATTATACACTGAGCACCATCTGAGTCTCTGGGTACCAGTAATATAACCGCCACCTTACTGTGGCATTATACACTGAGCACCATCCGAGTCTCTGGATATCAGTAATATAACCGCAACCTTACTGTGGCATTATACACTGTGCACCGTCCGAGTCTCTGGATACCAGTAATATAACTGCCACCTTACTGTGGCATTATACACTGTGCACCGAAATGCGACATCGATTTCACAGACCCACTCCCGCTTTGCCAAATTCCTGGTTCTGACTGTGGTGAATTGGCAGAATTGCCGGCTGCCTAAACAGACCAGGTGATCGTGGGCTTGGCGTGGGAAGACGGAAGGAGCGTGATCATCAACTGTGAGGAAACAACTCCTCCTCCTCTGGCTGGGGTTGTTTGTGACTAGTATTTTCTTTATAATAAATAATTTATTTTTCTTCCCATTTCCCAGTGACACACAGCAACCCGCAGCTGAGTGGATGGCCTTTTCACCAGCCTCCCTCCACCAGTCTCCATCCAGCCACTTGGAACTGCGTTAGTGACCTTAGATCATTGTGGTTTAAGACACTCCATCTCTGTTGGAACCTGTGACCGCCACAGCCATGCTCGCGATTCCCTCCATCGTGGGCCTGATCCTGTCCTCGCCCGACGACTGCACATACATGCACTTTTCCCCGAGGGGTTCACAGGATAGCCGTCGGGAGTTGGAGAATCCCAGCCCCCAACAGTCCCTGGGTCACGGAGGTCAATGCCGCGCCCTCGCTGTCACCCCGGCTGAGATCGGCTAACTCAGCACAGGACTGGGACCTGGGACCTTCCTTGGCATCCTGCTCACCTGCCTCCTACCTCACTAACCCCGCATGGGCCAGTTGAACCGTGGCGGGTGGAGTTTGGGGGGGCACATTAGCAGCTTTGTGCCAGATTTTGGACTGAATTGGAGCCCCGCCTCGGAAAACGTTGGGCATGGTGTATTGGGAAACATCGAGGGTCTCCCCGTACAGCCTGATACCGGGCAAAGGAGCAGAACGGAGCCCAGACCTTCCCTCAGCGTCGGTGACCCATCCAAGGGCTGGGGGAAATTGGCCGTGTGGTAAAAAACGTCATTCTCGTCTGACCTTCCTACCTTGACAGAGGTTGGAAAATACCCTGAATAGTATGTGGGAGGACTGAGGTAGCAGAAGGGGTCTGGACTCCCCTGGATTATTTGATGGTTCCTGAGTTCGAGCTTTGGTTGGGTAGGGGGCACTCGTTTGGTGGTGTGGCTGCCACTGTTACAAGCCTTCTAAGAACATGAGAAATAGCAGGAGTAGGCCATTCGGCCCCTCGAGCCTGCTCCGCCATTCAATCAGATCATGGCTGATCTTCGACCTCAGCTCCACTTTCCCGCCCGATCCCCATATCCCTTGATTCCCCTAGAGTCCAAAAACCTTTCGATCTCAGCCTTGGAAGAGTGTGGAGGTGTCTTCCTCTGTTACCCTCTCCACAGAGTACCGTTTATACACCTGGGCAGGCGCTGGCCGACCCCTTTCCTCTGTGCATGTTTAACTTGTCAGAACTCTGCCAGGACTTGCTGAAAATCCCTTTCCTTCTGTTGCCACTGCAGTGTCGGAACCATACACAGTATCAGAATGCTTCAAGATCGCTTTTGTGCCTTCATTAACTTCACTACCAAACAGGGAGCGGAACGTGCCATTGCGGAGTTACAGGTACTGGAGCGCTTTATTTGCATTCATTTATAAAATGTGTTTAGATAAAGCTCCAGGATGGAGGTGCATTATTTGTCAGGGCTGTGCGCAATGGGGATGGAAAATGTTCATGTTTTTAAACACCAGTGGAACCTCTGGAGTGAACTGAAATGTTGAGATACGAGTTCCCTCACCACTAGTGGGAGCCCTAGGAATACAGAATGCGCAGGACTGCAAAAGACCTCTGTGAAGCTTCTGGCTGATCGCAGGTACCAGATGTACGCGCGTAGAAAACAATAAATGTACTTCACTTGGGGGTGATAGTGCCTGAGTCATTGCAGTGAGAGGGACTGTAGCTCACTCACAGTGAGAGCACTCACCTGTTCTCAGCCAGGTTCCAGTTCCGTTCTGGATTGTGTTGGTGCAAAGGGCCCAAGGCCATAGAGCAATCAACTTGGGCATTAACATCACATTTTTCACTCTCTAATGAGCCACAGTGATTTACCACAGAGAGGGGGAGGGCAGGCAGAGGGGCGAGTGAGAGACTGGAAGGCAGGCCGTGGCAGACTTGAGGGTGGCAGTCTCTGGAAACCTGAGGGCAGCTGGACAGGAGTAGGAGGGCCGGCGGGAGGCAATGGGAGACCAGAACATCAGAGGGCAGACCCTAGTTCTGGTCTCTCCCGCAAGTGGAAACATCTTCTCTACGTCTACCCTATCAAACCCTTTCATAATCTTAAAGACCTCTATCAGGTCACCCCTCAGTCTTTTTTCTAAAGAAAAGAGCCCCAGCCTGCTCAATCTTTCCTGATAAGTATATCCTCTCAGTTCTGGTATCATCCTAGTAAATCTTTTTTGCACCTTCTCCAGTGCCTCTATATTCTTTTTATAATATGGAGACCAGAACTGTTCACAGTATTTCAAGTGTGGTCTAACCAAGGTCCTATACAGGTTTAACATAACTTCTCTGCTTTTCAATTCAATGCCTGTAGAAATGAACCCCAGGGCTTTTTTATGGCCTTATTAACCTGTGTCACTACTTTTAGTGATTTGTGTATCTATCCCTCAGATTCTCTACACCGTTTAGACTCTTAATTTCCAAGGATTGTATGGCCTCATTATTCCTACCAAAATGTACCACCTCACACTTGCCTATGTTGAAGTTCATTTGCCAATTACACGCCCATTCTGCAAATTTCTCAATGTTCTCCCTCCTTTCCGCAGGGTATTGAACTCGAAGGAACCAAGCTGGTGATTCGACATCCTGACAATAATTACAAAAACCTCGGAGCAGCTAAGCTGGCTGCACCAGTCGTTAAACCTTCGCTTGTGTAAGTAGCGCTCGTGCACTGCGCACCCTGCTGCTCAGTCACCTCCGAATCACAGGCACACGGGACCTGACACGCTGTAGATTCACTAGCAACGCCGCCGTTCCGAGCCATCTCTTGCGATTTGCTCCTCCGCTGTAAACGCTCTCAGACCGTCTCCCCCCCCCGCCCCCCGGCCCCCCCACCCGCGACTAACCGCTCTTTCACTCCCGCCTCCAACAGGGAGAAGGTGAAAATCCCACCCACCATGGAGTGCCATTTCTGGAGAAACGTTGGCTGCGTCTACGGAGACAAGTGTCGCTTCCGGCACGTTCCGGGGCATAAAGGCGTGGACAACAAGCTCTCGCAGAATTAAACGTCGACCGCACGCACACACCTTTTTTAAAAAAAAAACAAGTTGTCAAACGAGAGGGCGCAATTCTGGATAACTAACTTAACTAACTGATGATAATGAACGGACCACAGAACAAAACAGGCGGGTGTGCGATGGAGGGTGTTGGCGTTGCCTCAACTCCAGTGCAACTTTTCTGGAATCAAGTCTTCGAGTGATTGGGAAAAAAAAAACTTCTTGAGTTGAAAAATGACGCTCTAAAAGTCTCTCTGCCGAGGGGGAGGGGGGGAGCGGGGAGCCACGGAGAGGGGTTCGGATGTGAAGGAGCAGAGTTTTGAATGCAGGTTACCTGGCACTCGTATAAGGAGCGATTCCACATTCCGAAGGAGCAGTGACCGGAAGATTGGGTCTACAATATGGTGGGCCCCACCTCCAAACGTAGGCTCCCCGTCCGCCCACTGGATCGTGGTCTCTGTCCGCAGAGAGTACAACCATTGCAAGTTTCTCCACATCTGGCATGAAGTGGAACAGCCTGGGCAGTCCTTTTACAGACAGCCTCCCCTCGTCTGGCTCTCGGCAGGTTTGCTGCCCTGTGTCCCGGGACCCCCGCCGTTTCACAGCCTGCCCCAGCTGTATGAGATTCAGTGCCGTGTTCCCTCTCCGGCAGAGGGAAGCAAGGTAAGGGAATGCTTCCTGGAGGCAGGGTGTCCCAGCTTCCGTACAGCGAGCGGAAGGGAAGGGCTTCTGTAGTTTTAATTTATCTTCTTGTGGGAAAGTTCCTGTCCTGCACATCACAGCTGTCCCCCCCCCCCATTCTGCCCCAGTTAAATGTCTGAAATCAGGAGCTGACAGTTGGGGAGGTGAGGGGGGTGGAGTTGGGGGGAGAATCACAGGCCTCGAGCAAGGATCGTAGCCTTCAACAGAAATTGAGTGAACGACACAGTTTTAACGCATCAATGTTCCCTCCCCTCCACACTGCCAGGTTTCAGGCTGAAAGTTATGAACAGGGTAGTCTGCCGTGGGTTTGTCCTGGAGACCAGTTCCCACCCTGTGTGAACCCCCCCACCCCACCCCGTGCAGTGCTGCTTCAATGCCTGGTCTTCACATCCTCCTTTCTGCAGTTTTGCTAATTCACAAACCATGTCTTGAAATGTGTTACGGAGGGGGTGCGAGGGTGAGGAGGAGTTCAGAACCCGCTCTCTGCCCCCTCTTGTGGTGCCATATCGGTGGGAGTGCACCCTGATGATTGTTAAAATGTTGCACCCTGTAATAAATGAGCTGATTTTACCTTTTATAAAATGCACAATGTCTTTATATATAATATATATATAATATAGAAATATATTATATATATATTTTTTTAAAAATCAAGTTTCTAGAACTGGATAAAATTGATTTGAAGAAAATGAGGAGTAGCAGAGACTGCAAATATATATCCACATAAAATCCCAGTCAGACTGTTGTATACTTTGTCTCTTCCTGTTTCAGTCAAAGCTCCTGACATGCACCTTACACCTCAACACAATATGGTGGACCAAACAGCACACAGTCCGCTAACACAGTGACCGCTGCAATTCACCCTGGGGATTGGGTCAGTTGTACAGGTTAGCACTAATCAGCTAGGAGGTTTCTAAAGGCTTGTTGTTTACTCAGGTTCATACTGGTTATTGAGGAGGTCTCAGACTTTGCTCGATTCCCAATTTATTTTGAAAAGTTATACCATATTTTCTCAGTGCGTCAGACCCTTCTCCGTTGCTGGCCTGCTCCTCAGGCCTCTTCTACAACCATTTCCGGACACTGGGCAGAAGGTCATTGTGTGTTCCTCCTGCTCATCTAGACTCAGATCCTGACAGACAGAAGGGGAATTGAACCAGCGCCAACGTGAAGTGGGCTCCCGCAAGTTGGAGAACAGGTCAGTCCCAGGTGGTGCTTGCAGTGGGGGTGAGGTCAGTCCCAGGTGGTGCTTGCAGTGGGGGTGAGGTGAGTCCAGGTGGTGCTTGCAATGGGGGTGAGGTGAGTCCAGGTGGTGCTTGCAGTGGGGGTGAGGTCAGTCCCAGGTGGTGCTTGCAGTGGGGGTGAGGTGAGTCCAGGTGGTGCTTGCAATGGGGGTGAGGTCAGTCCCAGGTGGTGCTTGCAGTGGGGGTGAGGTGAGTCCAGGTGGTGCTTGCAGTGGGGGTGAGGTGAGTCCAGGTGGTCCTTGCAGTGGGGGTGAGGTGAGTCCAGGTGGTGCTTGTAGTGGGGGTGAGGTGAGTCCAGGTGGTGCTTGCAGTGGGGGTGAGGTGAGTCCAGGTGGTGCTTGTGGTGGGGGTGAGGTGAGTCCAGGTGATGCTTGCAGTGGGGGTGAGGTCAGTCCAGGTGGTGCTTGGAGTGGGGGTGAGCTGAGTCCAGGTGGTGCTTGCAGTGGGGGTGAGGTGAGTCCAGGTGGTCCTTGCAGTGGGGGTGAGGTGAGTCCAGGTGGTCCTTGCAGTGGGGGTGAGGTGAGTCCAGGTGGTGCTTGTAGTGGGGGTGAGGTCAGTCCAGGTGGTGCTTGTGGTGGGGGTGAGGTGAGTCCAGGTGATGCTTGCAGTGGGGGTGAGGTGAGTCCAGGTGGTGCTTGCAGTGGGGGTGAGGTCAGTCCAGGTGGTGCTTGCAGTGGGGGTGAGGTCAGTCCAGGTGGTGTTTGCAGTGGGAGTGAGGTGAGTCCAGGTGATGCTTGCAGTGGGGGTGAGGTGAGTCTTTTTAGTCTTTTGTACTTTTTTAGCCAGTACGTAGCAAGCCCAACAAGAGGGGGGAAGTTCTGGATTTAGTTTGAGGGAATGAAGCTGGGCAGGTGGAAGGAGTATCAGTGGGAGAGCATTTGGGTGGTAGTGATCATAATTCAGTTAGATTTAGCATAGTTATGGAAAAGGACAAAGATAGATAGAACAGGAGTTAAAGTTCTCAATTGGGGGAAGGCCGATTTTACTAAGCTGAGAAGTGATTTCTCAAAAGTGGACTGGAAACAGCTACTTGAAGGTAAATCAGTGTCAGAGCAGTGGGAGGCATTCGAGAGGGGGATAGTGAGGGTTCAGAGTAAACATGTTCCCACAAAGAAAAAGGGTGGGACTGACAAATCTAGAGCCCCCTGGATGTCAAGGAGCACACAGGGTAAGATAAGGCAGAAAAGGGAAGCTTACGTCAGATACCGAGAGCTCAATACTGCAGAAAGCCTAGAGGAGTATAGAAAGTGCAGGGGTGAAATTAAAAAGGAAATTAGGAAAGCAAAGATAAGGCATGAAAAAGTACTGGCAAGTAAAATTAAGGAAAACCCAAAGATGTTTTATAAATGCATTAAGACCAAGAGGATAACTAAGGAAAGAGTAGGGCCTATTAGAGATCAATAAAGTAAACTATGGTGTGGAGGTGGAAAATGTGGGTATGATTCTTAATGAATACTTTGCGTTTATCAGGGGAAGGCAGCAGCAGCCAACTTCCTGGCACCACGGGTAGCTCTGCTGCACAGGCTGGGAGGAAAAAGAGTGGCAGAGCTATAGTGATAGGGGACTCAATTGTAAGGGGAATAGACAGGCGTTTCTGCGGCCGCAACCGAGACTCCAGGATGGTGTGTTGCCTCCCTGGTGCAAGGATCAAGGATGTCTCGGAGCGGCTACAGAACATTTTGGAGGGGGAGGGCGAACAGCCAGCTGTCGTGGTGCACATAGGCACCAACGATATAGGTAAAAAAGGGGATGAGGTCCTAAAAGCAGAATATAGGGAGTTAGGAGGTAAATTAAAAAATAGGACCTCAAAGGTAGTAATCTCAGGATTGCTGCCAGTGCCACGTGCTAGTCAGAGTAGAAATAGGAGGATATTTCAAATGAATACGTGGCTAGAGGAATGGTGCAAGGGGGAGGGATTCAAATTCCTGGGACACTGGAAACGGTTCTGGGGGAGGTGGGACCAGTACAAACCGGATGGTCTGCACCTGGGCAGGGCCGGGACCGCTGTCCTAGGAGGAGTGTTTGCTAGTGCTGTTGGGGAGGGTTTAAACTAAAGTGGCAGGGGGTTGGGAACCTGAGCAGGGAGAGAGAGGATAGCGTAACAGGAAGGGACAGAAGGTATGGAGTAATAGGTAACGTGTTAAAAAAGGAAAAAGCAGGAACTAAGCGTCACAAAACAGATTTGAAAGTTCTTTATCTGAATGCACGTAGCATTCGTAATAAAATGGACGAGTTAACGGCACAAATAACTACGTATGGGTATGATCTTGTGGCCATTACAGAAACATGGCTGCAGGGTGACAACGACTGGGAATTAAATATGCCAGGGTATTTAACAATCAGGAAGGACAGGCAGGAAGGAAGGGGAGGTGGGGTGGCTATGTTAATAAAGGAAGGAATCACTGTAATACAGAGAAATGATATTGGGACAAAGCATCAAGATAATGAAACAGTTTGGGTGGAGATAAGGAATAATAAGGGAAAAAAAACATTAGTGGGCGTAGTATATAGGCCTCCTAATAGTTGCAACTCTGCTGGAAGAAGTATTAATCAGGAGATAGTCGGGGCATGTAATAAGGGAACAGCCATAATTATGGGGGATTTTAATTATCATATTAACTGGACAAATCAAATTGGGCAGAGCAGCCTTGAGGACGAGTTCATTGAGTGCATCAGGGATGGATTTCTTGAGCAGTATGTAACTGATCCTACAAGGGGGCAGGCAACCTTGGACCTGGTCCTGTGTAATGAGTCAGGATTAATTAATAATGTCCTAGTTAAGGATCCCCTTGGAACGAGCGACCACAACATGGTTGAATTCCATATCCAATTAGAGGGTGAGAAGGTTGATTCTCAAACAAGCGTACTGAGCTTGAATAAAGGAGACTATGATGGTATGAGAGCGGAATTGATTAAAGTGGACTGGGAAAATAGATTAAAGGGTAAGACGGTACATGAGCAGTGGTGTTCATTTAGGGAGTTATTTTACAACTTTCAAAATAAATATATTCCACTGAGGAAAAAAGGGTGTAAAAGAAATGACAGCCACCCGTGGCTAAGTAAAGAAATCAAGGATAGTATCCGACTAAAAACAAGGACATATAAGGTAGCCAAACTTAGTGGGAGGATAGAAGATTGGGAATTCTTCAAAAGACAGCAAAAAGTAACTAAAGGATTGATTAAGAAAGGGAAGTTAGATTATGAAAAGAAATTAGCAAAAAATATAAAAACAGATAGCAAGAGTTTCTATAGTTATATAAAAAGAAAAAGGGTGGCTAAGGCAAACATAGGTCCCTTAGAGGATGAGACCGGGAAATTAATGGTGGGAAACATGGAGATGGCAAAAATGCTGAACAAATATTTTGTTTCAGTCTTTACAGTAGAGGACACTAAGAATATCCCAACACTGGACAAACAGGGGACTCTCGGGGGGGAGGAGCTAAATACGATTAAAATCACTCAAGAGATGGTACTCAGTAAAATAATGGGACTCAAGGCGGATAAATCCCCTGGACCTGATGGCTTCCATCCTAGGGTCTTGAGGGAAGTGGCAGTGGGGATTGTGGATGCTTTGGTGATAGTTTTCCAAAATTCCCTGGACTCAGGAGAGGTCCCGGCAGATTGGAAAACTGCTAATGTAACACCGTTATTTAAAAAGGGTAGTAGGCAGAAGGCTGGAAATTATAGGCCAGTTAGCTTAACATCTGTGGTGGGTAAAATTTTGGAGTCTATTATTAAGGAGACAGTAACGGAACATTTAGATAAGCATAATTTAATAGGACAAAGTCAGCATGGCTTTATGAAGGGGAAGTCATGTCTGACAAATTTGCTTGAGTTCTTCGAGGATATAACGTATAGGGTGGATAAAGGGGAACCAGTGGACGTAGTGTATTTAGACTTCCAGAAGGCATTCGACAAGGTGCCACATAAAAGATTATTACTTAAGATAAAAAATCACGGGATTGGGGGTAATATTCTGGCATGGGTGGAGGATTGGTTATCAAACAGGAAGCAGAGAGTTGGGATAAATGGTTCATTTTCGGACTGGCAACCAGTAACCAGTGGTGTTCCACAGGGGTCGGTGCTGGGTCCCCAACTCTTTACAATCTATATTAACGATTTGGAGGAGGGGACCGAGTGCAACATATCAAAATTTGCAGATGATACAAAGATGGGAGGGAAAGTAGAGAGTGAGGAGGACATAAAAAACCTGCAAGGGGATATAGACAGGCTGGGTGAGTGGGCGGAGATTTGGCAGATGCAATATAATATTGGAAAATGTGAGGTTATGCACTTTGGCAGGAAAAATCAGAGAGCAAGTTATTTTCTTAATGGCGAGAGACTGGAAAGTACTGCAGTACAAAGGGATCTGGGGGTCCTAGTGCAAGAAAATCAAAAAGTTGGTATGCAGGTGCAGCAGGTGATCAAGAAAGCCAACGGAATGTTGGCTTTTATTGCTAGGGGGATAGAATATAAAAACAAGGAGGTATTGCTGCAGTTATATAAGGTATTGGTGAGACCGCACCTGGAATACTGCATACAGTTTTGGTCTCCATACTTAAGAAAAGACATACTTGCTCTCGAGGCAGTACAAAGAAGGTTCACTCGGTTAATCCCGGGGATGAGGGGGCGGACATATGAGGAGAGGTTGAGTAGATTGGGACTCTACTCATTGGAGTTCAGAAGAATGAGAGGCGATCTTATTGAAACATATAAGATTGTGAAGGGTCTTGATCGGGTGGATGCAGTAAGGATGTTCCCAAAGATGGGTGAAACTAGAACTAGGGGGCATAATCTTAGAATAAGGGGCTGCTCTTTCAAAACTGAGATGAGGAGAAACTTCTTCACTCAGAGGGAGGTAGGTCTGTGGAATTTGCTGCCCCAGGAAGCTGTGGAAGCTACATCATTAGATAAATTTAAAACAGAAATAGACAGTTTCCTAGAAGTAAAGGGAATTAGGGGTTATGGGGAGCGGGCAGGAAATTGGACATGAAGCTGAGTTCGGATCGGTCAATGCCCTGTGGGTGGCGGAGAGGGCCCAGGGGCTATGTGGCCGGGTCCTGCTCCGACTTCTTGTGTTCTTTAGATTTGTGGTTGGGATCAGATCAGCCATGATCTTATTGAATGGCGGAGCAGGCTCGAGGGGCCGATTGGCCTACTCCTGCTCCAATTTCTTATGTTCTTATGTTCTTATGTTTGTTTTCGCAAAAGAGGGGAATGATGCAGAGATTGTAGTTGAGGAGTGTGAAATATTGGATGGGATAAACATAGTGAGAGAGGAAGTATTAACAGGTTTAGCATCTTTGAAAGTGGATAAATCGCCAGGCCCAGATGAAATGTATCTCAGGCTGTTAAAGGAACCAAGGGAGGAAATAGCAGAGGCTCTGACCACCAGGCTACAGGCGTGGTGCTGGAGGATTGGAGGACTGCTAACGTTGTACCGTTGTTTAAAAAGGGAGAAAGAGATAGACCGAGTAATTATAGGCCAATCAGTCTAACCTTGTTGGTGGGCAAATTATTGGAATCAATTCTGAGGCACAGCATAAACGGTCATTTAGAAAGGCACGGGTTTATCAAGGACAGTCGGCACGGATTTGTTAAGGGAAGGTCCTGTCTGACCAACTTGATTGATCCTCCTTGTTACCTCCTCAAAAAATTCAATGAGGGTAACGCGTTTGGAATCGTAGAATCATAGAAAGGTTACAGCACAGAAGGAGGCCATTCGGCCCATCGAATCTGCGCCGGCTGTATGCAAGAGCAATCCAGCTAGTCCCAATCCCCCACCCTATCACCGTAGCCCTGACGAATTTTTCCTTTCAAGAACTTATCCAGTTCCCTTTTGAAGGCCATGATTGAATCTGCCCCCACCACTCCCTTGGACAGTGCATTCCAGATCATAACCACTTGCTGTGTGTAAAAAAAAAAGTTTTTCCTCATGTCATCTTTGGTTCTTTTGCCAATCACCTTAAATCTATGCCCTCTGGTTCTTGAGCCTTTCGCCAATGGGAACAGTTTCTCTCTATCTACTCTGTCTAAACCCTTCATGATTTTGAATAACTCTATCAAATCTCCTCACAACCGTCTGTGTTCCGAGGAGAACAACCCAGCTTCTCCAGTCTAACCCCGTAATTAAAGTCCCTCATTCCTGGAATCATCCCAGTAAATCTCTTTTGCACCCTCTCTAAAGTCTTCACATCTTTTCTAAAGTGCGGTGCCCAGAACTGAACACAATACTCCAGTTGTGGCCGAACCAGTGTTTCACAAAGGTTCATTATGACTTCCATACTTTTGTACTCCACGCCTTTATTTATAAAGCCCAGGATCCTGTATGCTTTTTTAACCGTTTTCTCAACCTGTCCTGCCACCCTCAACGATTTGTGCACATTTACCCCCAGATCTCTCTGTTCCTGTACCCCTTTTAGAGTTGAGCCCTCTAGTTTATATTGCCGCTCCTCGTTCTTCCTACCGAAATGTATCACTTCGCATTTTTCTGTGTTAAATTTCATCTGCCATGTGTCCGCCCATGCCACCAACCTGTCTATATCCTCTTGAAGTCCATCACTATCCTCCTCACTGTTTACTACCCTTCCAAGTTTTGTGTCTCAGGATATGGGGTAGGACATTTAGGACTGAGATGAGAAATTTCTTCACTCAGAGGGTGGTGAGCCTGTGGAATTCTCTACCACAGAAGGCTGTGGAGGCCAAGTCACTGAATATATTTAAGAAGGAGCTGGATAGATTTCTAGACACAAAAGGCATCAAGGGGTATGGGGAGAGAGCGGGAATATGGTATTGAGATAGAGGATCAGCCATGATCATATTGAATGGCGGAGCAGACTCGAAGGGCAGAGTGGCCTACTGCTCCTATTTTCTATGTTTCTATCTGCAAATTTTGAAATTGTGCCCTGTACACCCAAGTCCAAGTCATTAATATATATCAAGAAAAGCAGTGGTCCCAGCACCGACCCCTGGGGAACACCACTGTACACCTCCCTCCCATCCGATAAACAACCATCACCACTACTCTCTGTTTCCTGTCGCTTAGCCAATTCTGTATCCATGTTGCTACTGCCCCCTTTATTCCATGGGCTGCAATCTTGATGATAAGCCTACCATGAGGCACTTTATCAAATGCCTTTGAAAGTCCATATACATCACATCAACTGCATTGTCCTCATCTCCCTCTCTGTTACCTCATCAAAAAACTCTATCAGGTTAGTTAATCACGATTTGCCTTTAACAAATCCATGCTGGCTTTCCCTGATCAATCCACCCTCGTCCAAGTGACTGTTAATTCTGTCCCAGATTATTGTTTCTAAAAGTTTCCCCACCACCAAGGTTAAACTGACTGGCCTGTAGTTGCTGGGTTTATCCTTACACCCTTTTTTGAACAAAGGTGTAACATTTGTAATTCTCCAGTCCTCTGGCACCACCCCCGTATCTACGGATGTTTGGAAGATTATGGCCAGTACCTCCGCAATTTCCACCCTTACTTCCCTCAGCAACCGAGAATGCATCCCATCCGGACCGGGTGATTTATCTACTTCAAGTACAGCTAGCCTTTCAAGTACCTCTTCTTTCCCAATTATTAGCCCATCCAGTATCTCAACTATATCTTCCTTTACTGAGACTGACAGCATCTTCTTCCTTGGTAGAGACAGATGCAAAGTACTCATTCAGTACCTCAGCCATCCCCTCTGCCTTCATGAGTAGATCTCTTTTATGGTCCCTAATCGGCCCCACCCCTCCTCTTACTACATGTTTACTGTTTACATGCCTGTAGAAGACTTTTGGATTCCCTTTTATGTTGGCCGCCAGTCTATTCTCAGACTCTCTCTTTGCCCCCCTTTGATGTAGTCTACATTGATGTTAATAAAGCTTTTGACAAGGCCCCACATGGCAGATTGGTCATAAAGATAAAAGCCCATGGGATCCAAGGGAAAGTGGCAAGTTGGATCCAAAATTGGCTCAGTGGCAGGAAGCAAAGGGTAATGGTCGACGGGTGTTTTTGTGACCGGAAGGCTGTTTCCAGTGGGGTTCCGCAGGGCTCAGTACTAGCACCCTTGCGTTTTATGGTATAAATGATTTAGACTTAAATATAGGGGGCATGATTAAGAAGTTTGCAGATGATACAAAAATTGTCCATGTGGTTGAGAGTAAGGAGGAAAGCTGTAGACTGCAGGAAGATATCAATGGACTGGTCAGGTGGGCAGAAAAGTGGCAAATGGAGTTCAATCCGGAGAAGGGTGAGGTAATGCATTTGGGGAGGGCAAACAAGGCAAGGGAATACACAATAAATGGGAGGATACTGAGAGGTGTAGAGGAAGTGAGGGACCTTGGAGTGCATGTCCACAGATCCCTGAAGGTGGCAGGACAGGTAGATAAGGTGGTTAAGAAGGCATATGGGATACTTCACTTTATTAGCCGAGGCAAAGAATATAAGAGCAGGGAGGTTATGCTGGAACTGTATAAAACACTAGTTAGGCCACAGCTTGAGTACTGCATACAGCTCTGGTCACCACATTACAGGAAGGATGTGATTGCACTAGAGAGGGTGCAGAGGAGATTTACGAGGATGTTGCCAGGACTGGAGAATTTTAGCTATGATGACAGATTGGAGAGGTTGGGGTTGTTTTCTTTGGAACACAGGAGGCTGAGGGGAGATTTATTTGAGGTGTATAAAATTATGAGGGGCCTAGATAGAGTGGATAGGAAGGACCTATTTCCCTTAGCAGAAGGGTCAATAACCAGGAGGCATAGATTTAAAGTGATTGGTAGAAGGATTAGAGGGGAGTTGAGGAGAAATGTTTTCACCCAGAGGGTGGTCGGGGTCTGGAACTCACTGCCTGAGAGGGTGGTAGAGGCAGAAACCCTCAACTCATTTAAAAAGTACCTGGATGTGCACCTGAAGTAACATACAGGGTTACAGACCAAGTGCTGGAAAGTGGGATTAGGCTGGATAGCTCTTTTTCGGTCGGCACAGACATGATGGGCTGAATTACCTCTTTCTGTGTCGTAAATTTCTATGAGTTATGGGGGTGAGGTGAGTCTAGATGGGAGTACGGTGGGGAACAGGTCAGTCCAGGTGGTGTTTGCAGTGGAGGTGAGGTCAGTCCAGGTGATACTTGCAGTGGGGGTGAGCTGAGTCCAGGTGGTGCTTGCAGTGGGGGTGAGCTGAGTCCAGGTGGTGTTTGCAGTGGAGGTGAGGTCAGTCCAGGTGATACTTGCAGTGGGGGTGAGGTGAGTCCAGGTGGTGCTTGCAGTGGGGGTGAGCTGAGTCCAGGTGGTGTTTGCAGTGGAGGTGAGGTCAGTCCAGGTGATACTTGCAGTGGGGGTGAGCTGAGTCCAGGTGGTGCTTGCAGTGGGGGTGAGCTGAGTCCAGGTGGTGCTTGCAGTGGGGGTGAGCTGAGTCCAGGTGGTGTTTGCAGTGGGGGTGAGGTCAGTCCAGGTGATACTTGCAGTGGGGGTGAGGTCAGTCCAGGTGGTGTTTGCAGTGGGGGTGAGGTCAGTCCAGGTGGTGCTTGCAGTGGGGGTGAGCTGAGTCCAGGTGGTGCTTGCAGTGGGGGTGAGGTGAGTCCAGGTGATACTTGCAGTGGGGGTGAGGTCAGTCCAGGTGATACTTGCAGTGGGGGTGAGGTCAGTCCAGGTGGTGCTTGCAGTGGGGGTGAGGTGAGTCCAGGTGGTGCTTGCAGTGGGGGTGAGCTGAGTCCAGGTGGTGCTTGCAGTGGGGGTGAGGTGAGTCCAGGTGATACTTGCAGTGGGGGTGAGGTCAGTCCAGGTGATACTTGCAGTGGGGGTGAGGTCAGTCCAGGTGATACTTGCAGTGGGGGTGAGGTCAGTCCAGGTGGTGCTTGCAGTGGGGGTGAGGTGAGTCCAGGTGGTGTTTGCAGTGGGGGTGAGCTGAGTCCAGGTGATACTTGCAGTGGGGGTGAGGTCAGTCCAGGTGATACTTGCAGTGGGGGTGAGGTCAGTCCAGGTGGTGTTTGCAGTGGGGGTGAGGTCAGTCCAGGTGATACTTGCAGTGGGGGTGAGGTGAGTCCAGGTGGTGCTTGCAGTGGGGGTGAGGTCAGTCCAGGTGATACTTGCAGTGGGGGTGAGCTGAGTCCAGGTGGTGCTTGCAGTGGGGGTGAGCTGAGTCCAGGTGGTGCTTGCAGTGGGGGTGAGCTGAGTCCAGGTGGTGTTTGCAGTGGGGGTGAGGTCAGTCCAGGTGATACTTGCAGTGGGGGTGAGGTCAGTCCAGGTGGTGTTTGCAGTGGGGGTGAGGTCAGTCCAGGTGGTGCTTGCAGTGGGGGTGAGCTGAGTCCAGGTGGTGCTTGCAGTGGGGGTGAGGTGAGTCCAGGTGATACTTGCAGTGGGGGTGAGGTGAGTCCAGGTGGTGCTTGCAGTGGGGGTGAGGTCAGTCCAGGTGGTGCTTGCAGTGGGGGTGAGGTGAGTCCAGGTGGTGCTTGCAGTGGGGGTGAGCTGAGTCCAGGTGGTGCTTGCAGTGGGGGTGAGCTGAGTCCAGGTGATACTTGCAGTGGGGGTGAGGTCAGTCCAGGTGATACTTGCAGTGGGGGTGAGGTCAGTCCAGGTGATACTTGCAGTGGGGGTGAGGTCAGTCCAGGTGGTGCTTGCAGTGGGGGTGAGGTGAGTCCAGGTGGTGTTTGCAGTGGGGGTGAGCTGAGTCCAGGTGATACTTGCAGTGGGGGTGAGGTCAGTCCAGGTGATACTTGCAGTGGGGGTGAGGTCAGTCCAGGTGGTGTTTGCAGTGGGGGTGAGGTCAGTCCAGGTGATACTTGCAGTGGGGGTGAGGTGAGTCCAGGTGGTGCTTGCAGTGGGGGTGAGGTCAGTCCAGGTGGTGTTTGCAGTGGGGGTGAGCTGAGTCCAGGTGGTGCTTGCAGTGGGGGTGAGGTCAGTCCCGGTGGTGCTTGCAGTGGGGGACACAGTTTTAGTTTTGGAATTCGGACTGTGTTCGGGGCCAGTCAGCATCTAAACATTAACTATTTGGTGGTCCTGAAGCTCTCAATTTCATACCTCAGTCTTTCCCCTTACCTTGTCTTGTTAATTCCGCTGGGGTGCAGTTTCACAGATTGTAGCTTCTTTACACAAAGGGTAGTAGAAATCCGGGACTCTCCAATAGGCTGCGGATGATGGACGTTATCTGTCGTCCAAGTCTGACTTTTCACACTAGTTACTTGGTGACCATCTTAAAATGATATCGGGGATTCTCTGGTCTCATTGGGATCTCCCCACCTTACGATCTGAACACGGGGTAGATGTGCCTCGAGCAGGATCCTATTCAGCCTCACAACGGCAGCTCCAAGGTGAGTCAGTGGTCCCTGGCACTGATTGTGGGAGAAATGATAAAATAATTCAAATAACCAGGCTCGTCTGCTCTTCTTTTATTCATTCTCGGGATGTGGGCGTCACGGGCAAGGCCTCAGGATGTCCCAAAGCGCCTTACAGCCATTGAAGTACTTTTTGAAGTGTAGTTGCTGTTGCAACGTAGGAAACAGGGAAGCCAATTTGTGCACAGCAAGATCCCACAAACAGCAATGTGATAATGACCAGATAATCTGTTTTAGTGAGGTTCGTTGAGAGATAAATATTGGCCCAAGAGACCTTAGTGAATAAGTTGGGTTTTTGTGACAATCTGACAGTTTCATGTTCACTTTTATTGATAGATTTTTATTTCCAGAATTTTTTTAATGAATTCAAGTTTTCAGATAGCCACGGTGAGATTTGAATACTCCACTTCTGGATTACGAATCTAGGCCTCTAGATTACTGGACGTGTCAGCCGTGGCTCAGTGGGCCTCACTCTCGCCTCTGAGCCAGGAGGTCGTGGGTTCGAGCTCCACGCCGGAGATTTGAGCACATAAACTAGGCTGACACTCCCAGTGCAATACTGAGGGAGTACTGCACTGTCGGAGGGTCAGTTATGAGGGAGCGCTGCACTGTCGGAGGGTCAGTACTGAGGGAGCGCTGCACTGTCGGAGGGTCAGTACTGAGGGAGTGCTGCACTGAGGGAGTGCTGCACTCGGAGGGTCGGTATTAAGGGAGTGCTGCACTGTCGGAGGGTCAGTGCTGAGGGAGCGCCGCACTGTCGGAGGGTCAGTGCTGAGGGAGCGCTGCACTGTCGGAGGGTCAGTGCTGAGGGAGCGCCGCACTGTCGGAGGGTCAGTACGGAGGGAGCGCCGCACTGTCGGAGGGTCAGCACTGAGGGAGCGCCGCACTGTCGGAGGTGCCGTCTTTCGAATGAGACGTTAAACCGAGGCTCCTGTGCTGTCAGATTCTATGAGATGTTAAAACTGAGGCTCAGTCTGCCCCCTCAGGTGGACATAAATGATCCCCCGGCCATTATCTGAAGAAGAGCAGGGGATTCTCCCAAGTGTCCTACGCAATATTGATCCCTCAACCAACATCACTTTTTTAAAAAAAAGCAGATTATCTGGTCATTATCTAATTGTGGGATCTTGCTGTGTGCAAATTGGCTGCCACGTTTCCTATATTACAACAGTGACTACACTTCAAAAGTACTTCATTGACTGTAAAGCACTTTGGGACGTCCTGAGGTCACGAAAGGTCTGTATAAATGTTAAGTTTGTTTCTTTTTAGTCCAATAACGTGCTGATTTACCTGACCTTAGCTGCAGCGCTCACAGGTGTACTTGAATTGGCCTCCGTCCTTGGGCTAAAATCAGCCAGGCTTCTGTTCCCGATTACAATCCGGTGATCCCTGGTGGACAGTGGGTGTGTGAACTTCGGGTGAGGGACGTGTCTGGCTTGGCTACAATTCCGCACCCCCCCCCCCCCCCCACAACCCGGAAGAATAGCCTATCCAGGCTCACACGTGGTGAACATTCACCCATACAAGGTAATTGCTGGCAGCTGTGGAAGTGACTCAGTCGGAGTCAACGCCTTCAGGAGAGGAACAGAGACGAAAAAAGACCGAGGTCCATCTAGTTCTCCTTCGACCATCCTGGTACCATGATGATGGAGTTGTTGACGAATTCATGGCAATTGATCTCATCAATGAGTCTACAACAGTCCCAGACATGAGGTGAGGAAACCCCCAGTGGTGGAGAGCTTTGGGAACCATAGGTCCAAAGTCACCTGTTCCTCCCAAGCCTGTTACACTCACCACACGTCATGTCTCAAATTATTCATATATTGTATCCTTAAATGTTATTTTCTGAAAGAAATCTATCTAATTTGCATTTGAATCAATCAATATTAACTGCTTCCACCGTCACCCGTGCCTTCAACTGCCTCGGCCCTAGGCTCTGGAATTCCCTCCCTAAAGGAGGGGAGTTCCTCTGTTACAGACCATGTACATTCCAATGAGGGAGAAATTAGTGCAACTAGAGCCAGAGCTCCCTGGATGACAAAGGAGATAAGAGAGTAAGATGAAGTGGAAAAAAGGGACATATGACAGGTGTCAGGTTGATAACACAAGTGAAAACCAGAGAGAATATAGAAAGTTCAGAGGGGAAGTAAAAAGGAAATAAGAGGGGCAAAGAGAGAGTATGAGAATAGACTGGCGGCAAACATAAAAGGGAATCCAAAAGTCTTCTACAGATATGTTAACAGTAAACGGGTAGTAAGAGGAGGGGTGAGGCCAATTAGGGACCATAAAGGAGATCTATTCATGGAGGCTGAGGTACTAAATGAATACTTTGCATCGGTCTTTACCAAGGAAGAAGATGTTGCCAGATTCTCGGTAAAGGAAGATTTGGTTAAGATACTGGATGGGCTAAAAATGGGAAAGAAGAGGTACTTGAAAGGCTAGCTGTACTTAAAGTAGATAAGTCACCCGGTCAGGATGGGATGCATCCTAGGTTGCTGAGGGAAGTAAGGGTGGAAATTGCGGAGGTACTGGCCATAATCTTCCAAACATCCATAGATACGGGGGTGGTGCCAGAGGCCTGGAGAATTGCAAATGCTACAACCTTGTTCAAAAAAGGGTGTAAAGATAAACCCAGTAACTACAGGCCAGTCAGTTTAACCTCAGTGGTGGGGAAACTTTTAGAAACGATAATCCGGGACAGAATTGAGAGTCACTTGGATGAGTGTGGATTGATTAGGGAAAGCCAGCATGGGTTTTCTAAAGGCAAATCATATTTAACCAACTTGATGGAGTTTTTTGATGCGGTAACAGAGAGGGTCGATGAGGGCAGTGCAGTTGATGTGATGTATATGGATTTTCAAAAAGCGTTTGATAAATTGCCAGGTGGTAGGCTTGCTATCAAAATTTCGCACATGGAATAAAGGGGGCAGTAGCAACATGGATACAGAATTGGCTAAATGACAGGAAACAGAGAGTAGTGGTGAACGGTTGTTTTTCGGACTGGAGGGAGGTGTACAGTGGTGTTCCCCAGGGGTCAGTGCTGGGACCACTGCTTTTCTTGATATATATTAATGACTTGGACTTGGGTGTACAGGCCATAATTTCAAAATTTGCAGATGACACAAAACTTGGAAGGGTAGTGAACAGTGAGGAGGATAGTGATAGACTTCAAGAGGATATAGACAGGCTGGTGGAATGGGCGGACACGTGGCAGATGAAATTTAACCCGGAAAAATACGAGGTGATGCATTTTGGTAGAAAAATGAGGAGAGGCAATATAAACTAGAGGGCACAATTCTAAAAGGGGTAGGGGAACAGAGAGATCCAGGGATGTATGTGCACAAATCGTTGAAGGTGCCAGGACAGGTTGAGAAAGCATATGGGGTCCTGGGTTTTATAAATAGAGGCATAGAGTACAAAAGCAAGGAAGTCATGATGAACCTTTATAAAACACTGGTTTGGCCACAATTGGAGTATTGTGTCCAGTTCTGGGCACCGCACTTTAGGAAAGATGTGAAGGCCTTAGAGAGGGTGCAGAAGAGATTTACTGGAATGATTCCAGGGATGACGGACTTTAGTTACGTGGATAGACTGGAGAAGCTGGGGTTTTTCTCCTTAGAGCAGAGACGGTTGTGAGGAGATTTGATCGAGGTATTCAAAATCATGAAGGGTCCAGACAGAGTATATAGAGAGAAACTGTTCCCATTGGCGGAAGGGTCAAGAACCAGAGGACATAGATTTAAGGTGATTGGCAAAAGAACCAAAGGTGACATGAGGAAAAACTTTTTTACACAGCGAGTGGTTATGATCTGGAATGCACTGCCTGAGGGGGTGGTGGAGGCAGATTCAATCATGGCCTTCAAAAGGGAACTGGATAAGTACTTGAAAGGAAAAAATGTGAGGGCTATGGGGATAGGGCGGGGGAGTGGGACTAGCTGGACTGCTCTTACATAGAGCCGGCATGGACTCGAAGGGCCGAATGGCCTCCTTCCGTGCTGTAACCTTTCTAGGATTCTAAACCTCTCTACCTCTCTCTCCTCCTTTTAAGGGGCTCCTTAAAACCAAGTTTTTGGTCACCTGTCCTAATATCTCCTTATGTGGCTCGGTTTCAGATTTTGTTTGATAATCACTCCTGTGAAGCACCTTGGGACGTTTTACTATGTTAAAGGTGCTATATAAATGCAGGTGGTTGTTGTTGGTGCACTGCCACCGTGATTCTCGCAGGGAGCAACAATTAAGACATGCCGAGCCTAGGAAGCAGAGATGCTGAAAGCTCTGCACTGGGACCTTGTTACTGTCCCCTGTATCTCCCTCATCCACCACGCTATAATCACCTTCCCTTCCGAAGGCAGGGGCTCGTGTGAGCTTTATTTGCTGCTCACCCTCTGGTACTTTTCCCAAGTGGCCATTTCACGTTCTCGGGTCCTTGACAACAAATGGATCACTTTTTGAAACGCGGTCACCGTCGTTTTGTGGACAAACGCAGAAGCCAATTAGCGCACAGCAAGATCCCACAAGCAGCAGTGGGATAAGTGACCGGTGAAGCGTTTGACGGTGTTCGGTTGAAGGAAGACTGTTGGCCCCAGGACACCAGGGAGAACTCCCCTGCTCTTTCCCCACAGCCGTGCAAATGTCTTCTTTTCACGTAAACATCCAATTCCCTGTTGAAAGTTATTGAAACTGCTTCCACCGCCCTTTCATTGCAACACATTCCACATCATTTCAACTCGCTGAGTAAAAGAAAAATCTCCCCACTTCCCCCCCCCCCCAGATTTATTGCCAATTATCTTAAATCTGTGTCCTCTGGTTACCGGCATTCCCACCAGTGGGAACAGTTTCTCCCTATCCACTCTATCAAAACCTCTTAAATCTGTGTCCATCTTTCCATGGTCCACTCTCTCCCACACGAGGACTCCCTATAAGGAGTTGCACTCAATGGCGAGTGCTGTCCTGTTCTTTCCCTTACTTATTATTTAGGTGTGGGTGTAGTGTCTCTTTAACAGCATTCAATGAGATAAATAAGATGATTTTTTAAAAAAAAACTTTGATTTCCCTCCCCTCCTCACTTTCCCCCCTGGCTCTGGGCCGCCCACTTGTGTTAGTTCTGCCCTCACATCAATCACACTGAGTGGAGAGAAAAATGTGAGATCTTGGGGGAGAGGGAGGAAGGGAGGGAGAGAGAGGAAGGGAGGGAGGGAGAGGCCGGCTGAAATTAGAACAGACCAGGCTGGGGACCAGGGGAAAGTTTGGAAAAGTTTCTCTTCAGGTAAGATATTATCACAAATATTTTTCTCCAGTTAAAACGATTCTAAATGACTTCGCAAATGTTCATGGGCGGATGTCATGTAATCCCTTTTCCCTTTTAAGGAGAGTTCTTTTTGCTAAATATTTATTTATTTCAGTCCCGCCTAGAATGGAAATTTTAAATTGCATCGGACTTTAATCAGCGTCGCTGCGAATCATTATTGAGTGTTATTTTTTTTGACGAATGAAAACCAGGACAGGGAACGATCCTGTTTCAGACAGTGACTCAACCGAGTGAAAGCGAATTCATATTTTTTAAAACTACAGCCCAGAGAGAAAACCCGTACAAGTCCGCAGAGGAAAACTCAGCCCTTCAGGGGAGATACCTACACAGAAAGATAGAGTCCCGGAGCAGGAGAGAGATATAACCAGAGAGAGAGAGACTGAGAGACTCAGGGAAAGAGAGAGAGAGACTGAGAGACTCAGGGAAAGAGAGAGAGAGACTGAGAGACTCCGGGAAAGAGAGAGAGAGAGAGACTGAGAGACTCCGGGAAAGAGAGAGAGACTGAGAGACTCGGGGAAAGAGAGAGACTCGGGGAAAGAGAGAGACTTGGGGAAAGAGAGAGACTGAGAGACTTGGGGAAAGAGAGAGAGAGAGACTTGGGGAAAGAGAGAGAGAGAGACTGAGAGACTTGGGGAAAGAGAGAGAGAGAGACTTGGGGAAAGAGAGAGAGAGAGACCCGGGGAAAGAGAGAGAGAGAGAGACTTGGGGAAAGAGAGAAAGAGAGAGAGAGAGAGACTGAGAGACTCAGGGAAAGAGAGAGAGAGACTGAGAGACTCCGGGAAAGAGAGAGAGACTGAGAGACCTGGAGAGAGAGAGACCTGGAGAGAGAGAGACCTGGAGAGAGAGAGACTGAGAGACTCGGGGAAAGAGAGAGACTCGGGGAAAGAGAGAGACTCGGGGAAAGAGAGAGAGAGAGACTGAGAGACTCGGGGAAAGAGAGAGAGAGAGAGACTGAGAGACTCGGGGAAAGAGAGAGAGAGAGACTTGGGGAAAGAGAGAGAGAGAGACTGAGAGACTTGGGGAAAGAGAGAGACTGAGAGACTTGGGGAAAGAGAGAGACTGAGAGACTTGGGGAAAGAGAGAGAGACTGAGAGACTTGGGGAAAGAGAGAGAGACTGAGAGAGACTGAGAGACTTGGGGAAAGAGAGAGAGAGACCCGGGGAAAGAGAGAGAGAGAGACTCGGGGAAAGAGAGAGAGAGAGACTTGGGGAAAGAGAGAGACTGAGAGACTTGGGGAAAGAGAGAGAGAGAGACTGAGAGACTCGGGGAAAGAGAGAGAGAGAGACTTGGGGAAAGAGAGAGACTGAGAGACTTGGGGAAAGAGAGAGAGAGAGACCCGGGGAGAGAGAGAGAGAGAGACTGAGAGACTCGGGGAAAGAGAGAGAGAGAGACTCGGGGAAAGAGAGACCCGGGGAGAGAGAGAGAGACTGAGAGACTCGGGGAAAGAGAGAGAGAGAGAGAGAGAGACTGAGAGACTCGGGGAAAGAGAGAGAGAGAGAGAGACTCGGGGAAAGAGAGAGAGAGACTGAGACACTCGGGGAAAGAGAGAGACTGAGACACTCGGGGAAAGAGAGAGAGAGAGACTGAGAGACTCGGGGAAAGAGAGAGAGAGAGACTGAGAGACTCGGGGAAAGAGAGAGAGAGAGAGAGACTGAGAGACTCGGGGAGAGAGAGAGAGAGACTGAGAGACTCGGGGAAAGAGAGAGAGAGACTGAGACACTCGGGGAAAGAGAGAGAGAGAGAGAGACTGAGAGACTCGGGGAAAGAGAGAGAGAGACTGAGACACTCGGGGAAAGAGAGAGAGAGAGAGAGATTGAGAGACTCGGGGAAAGAGAGAGAGAGACTGAGAGACCCAGAGAGAGAGAGAGACTGAGACACTCGGGGAAAGAGAGAGAGAGACTGAGACACTCAGGGAAAGAGAGAGAGAGAGACTGAGAGACTCGGGGAAAGAGAGAGAGAGAGACTGAGAGACTCGGGGAAGGAGAGAGAGAGACTGAGAGACTCGGGGAAAGAGAGAGAGAGAGACTGAGAGACCTGGGGAAAGAGAGAGAGAGAGAGAGACTGAGAGACTCGGGGAAAGAGAGAGAGAGACTGAGACACTCGGGGAAAGAGAGAGAGAGAGAGAGAGATTGAGACACTCGGGGAAAGAGAGAGAGAGAGAGAGAGAGATTGAGAGACTCGGGGAAAGAGAGAGAGAGAGAGACTGAGAGACCCGGAGAGAGAGAGAGAGAGACTGAGACATAGAGTCATAGAGTCATAGAGTTATACAGCACGGATAGAGGCCCTTCGGCCCATCGTGTCTGCGCTGGCCATCAGCCCTGTCTACTCTAATCCCATATTCCAGCATTTGGTCCGTAGCCTTGTATGCTATGGCATTTCAAGTGCTCATCCAAATGCTTCTTGAATGTTGTGAGGGTTCCTGCCTCCACAACCCTTTCAGGCAGTGAGTTCCAGACTCCAACCACCCTCTGGGTGAAAAAGTTCTTTCTCAAATCCCCTCTAAACCTCCCGCCTTTTACCTTGAATCTATGTCCCCTTGTTATAGAACCCTCAACGAAGGGAAAAAGCTCCTTAGTATCCATCCTATCTGTGCCCCTCATAATTTTGTACACCTCAATCATGTCCCCCCTCAGCCTCCTCTGCTCCAAGGAAAACAAACCCAATCTTCCCAGTCTCTCTTCATAGCTGAAGCGCTCCAGCCCTGGTAACATCCTGGTGAATCTCCTCTGCACCCTCTCCAAAGCGATCACATCCTTCCTGTAGTGTGGCGACCAGAACTGCACACAGTACTCCAGCTGTGGCCTAACCAGTGTTTTATACAGCTCCATCATAACCTCCTTGCTCTTATATTCTATGCCTCGGCTAATAAAGGCAAGTATCCCATATGCCTTCTTTACCACCTTATCTACCTGTTCCGCCGCCTTCAGGGATCTATGAACTTGCACACCAAGATCCCTCTGACCCTTTGTCTTGCCTAGGGTCCTCCCATTCATTGTGTATTCCCTTGCCTTGTTAGTCCCTCCAAAGTGCATCACCTCGCACTTTTCCGGGTTAAATTCCATTTGCCACTGTTCCGCCCATCTGACCAACCCATCTATATCGTCCTGCAGACTGAGGCTATCCTCCTCGCTATTTACCACCCTACCAATTTTTGTATCATCAGCGAACTTACTGATCATACCTTTTACATTCATATCCAAGTCATTAATGTAGACCACAAACAGCAAGGGACCCAGCACAGATCCCTGTGGTACCCCACTGGCCACAGGCTTCCAGTCACAAAAACAACCTTCGACCATCACCCTCTGCCTTCTGCCACTAAGCCAGTTTTGTATCCAAAGTGCCAAGGCACCCTGGATTCCATGGGCTCGTACCTTCTTGACCAGTCTCCTGTGGGGGACTTTATCGAAGGCCTTACTGAAATCCATGTATACCACATCCACTGCGTTACCCTCATCCACACGCCTAGTCACCCCCTCAAAAAATTCAATCAAATTAGTCAGACATGATCTTCCCTTGACAAAGCCATGTTGACTATCCCTGATTAATCCTTGCTTCTCCAAGTGGAGACTAATTTTGTCCTTCAGAATTTTTTCCAATAATTTTCCTACCACTGATGTTAGGCTCACTGGCCTGTAGTTCCCCGGTTTTTCCCTACTCCCCTTCTTGAATAATGGTATTACATTAGCGGTTCTCCAGTCCTCTGGCACATCCCCTGTGGCCAGAGAGGTTCTGAATATATGTGTCAGAGCCCCCGCAATCTCCTCCTTTGCCTCACACAGTAGCCTGGGATACATTTCGTCCGGGCCTGGGGATTTATCCATTTTTAGGCCTGCTAAAACCGCCAATACCTCCTCCCGCTCGATGTTAATATGTTCGAGTATATCACAGTCCCCCTGCCGTATTTCTAGGTCGACATCGTCCTTCTCCATAGTGAAAACAGATGCAAAAAATTCATTTAGAACCCCTCCTACATCTGCCGGCTCCACACACAGATTGCCATTTTTGTCCCTAATGGGCCCTATTTTTTCCCTAGTCATCCTCTTACCCTTAATATACTTATAAAACATCTTAGGATTTTCCTTTATTTTGCTCGCCAGTGTTATTTCATGGCCCCTCCTTGATCTCCTAATTTCTTTTTTAAGTATCCCCCTGCACTTTTTGTACTCCTCTAGGGCTTCCTCCGTCTTTAGCCTTTTGTATCTGCCAAAAGCCCTCCTTTTTTTCCTAATCCATTCTCGTATATCCCCTGACATCCAAGGTTCCCTGAAGTTCTTGGAACCACCCTTGACCTTTACGGGAACATGTTGCCATTGTATGGTCTCAATCTCCCTTCTGAAAGACTCCCATTGCTCCGATGCGGATTTTCCTACAAGCAGCTGATCCCAGTCCATTTTGGCCAGATCCTGCCTTATCCTATTAAAATCGGCCTTCCCCCAATTTAGAACCTTTATTTCCGGCCCCTCCCTGTCCTTTTCCATGACCACCTTAAATCTCACCAAATTATGGTCACTGTCACCAAAGTGCTCACCTACTAGCACTTCTTCCACTTGGCCGGCCACATTCCCTAGAATTAGGTCCAGTACCGCCCCCTCTCTTGTAGGACTTTCTACATGCTGGCTCAAAAAGCTCTCCTGGATGCACGTTAAGAATTTTGTACCCTCTAAGCCTTTTACACAGTATCCCAGTTAATATTGGGGAAGTTGAAATCCCCCACTATTATTACCCTATTATTTGCACAATTTTCTGAGATTTGCCTACATATCTGTTCCTCTATCTCCCCCTGACTGTTTGGGGGCCTATAGTACACTCCCATCAAAGTGCTTGCCCCCTTTTTGTTTTTAAGCTCCACCCATATGGCCTCATTAGAGGAACCTGCTAATATATCATCCCTCCTTATGGCAGTAATTGATTCTTTAATTAATATTGCAACCCCCCCTCCTCTTATACCTCCCCCTCTGTCTCGCCTGAAGATTCTGTACCCCGGAATATTGAGCTGCCAGTCTTGCCCCTCCCTCAACCATGTCTCTGTGACAGCAACAATATCATACTCCCATGTGTTTATCAACACCTTCAGTTCATCCACCTTATTTGCAAGACTCCTTGCATTAAAATAGATGCCATCCAGCCTTGCCGTCACATATTTGCCCTGTCTTCCAAGCTGACTTGTTTTTTTCTCTATATTTGGCTGCACATCACCCCCTATTGTAGCTCCATTCTGTATCCCATCCCCCTGCCAAGTTAGTTTAAACCCCCCCCAACAGTGCTAGCAAACCTCCCCGCAAGGATATTTGTCCCGCTCTGGTTCAGATGCAACCCGTCCGACTTGTACAAGTCCCACCTTCCCCAGAAGCAGGCCCAGTGATCCAGGAAACTGAAACCCTCCCTCCTGCACCAACTCTTTAGCCACGCATTCATCTGTTCTATCCTCCTATTTCTATACTCACTAGCCCGTGGCACTGGGAGTAATCCAGAGATTACAACCTTTGAGGTCCTGCTCTTTAATCTGCTACCTAGCTCCCTAAATTCTTGATGCAGGACCTCATCTCCCTTCCTACCTATGTCGTTGGTCCCAATGTGGACCACGACCTCTGCCTGCTCCCCCTCCCCCTTGAGAAACTCGGGGAAAGAGAGAGAGAGACTGAGACACTCAGGGAAAGAGAGAGAGAGAGACTGAGAGACTCGGGGAAAGAGAGAGAGAGAGACTGAGAGACTCGGGGAAAGAGAGAGAGAGAGAGAGACTGAGAGACTCGGGGGGAGAGAGAGAGAGAGAGAGAGACTGAGAGACTCGGGGAGAGAGAGAGAGAGAGAGACTGAGAGACTCGGGGAGAGAGAGAGAGACTGAGAGACTCGGGGAAGGAGAGAGAGAGAGAGAGACTGAGAGACTCGGGGAAAGAGAGAGAGAGAGAGACCTGGGGAAAGAGAGAGAGAGACTGAGAGACTTGGGGAAAGAGAGAGAGACTGAGAGACTTGGGGAAAGAGAGAGAGAGAGACTGAGAGACTTGGGGAAAGAGAGAGAGACTGAGAGACTTGGGGAAAGAGAGAGAGACTGAGAGACTTGGGGAAAGAGAGAGAGAGAGAGAGACTGAGAGACTTGGGGAAAGAGAGAGAGAGAGAGACTGAGAGACTTGGGGAAAGAGAGAGACTGAGAGACATGGGGAAAGAGAGAGAGAGAGAGAGACTGAGAGACTCGGGGAGAGAGAGAGAGACTGAGAGACTCGGGGAAAGAGAGAGAGAGAGGGACTGAGAGACTCGGGGAAAGAGAGAGAGAGACTGAGAGACTCGGGGAAAGAGAGAGAGAGAGGGACTGAGAGACTCGGGGAAAGAGAGAGAGAGAGAGACTGAGAGACTCGGGGAAAGAGAGAGAGAGAGACTGAGAGACTCGGGGAAAGAGAGAGAGAGAGAGACTGAGAGACCTGGGGAAAGAGAGAGAGAGAGAGAGAGAGACTGAGAGACTCGGGGAGAGAGAGAGAGACTGAGAGACTCGGGGAAGGAGAGAGAGAGAGAGAGACTGAGAGACTCGGGGAAAGAGAGAGAGAGAGAGAGAGAGAGACCTGGGGAAAGAGAGAGAGAGACTGAGAGACTTGGGGAAAGAGAGAGAGAGAGAGAGACTGAGAGACTCGGGGAGAGAGAGAGAGAGAGAGAGTCCTGGGGAAAGAGAGAGAGAGACTGAGAGACTTGGGGAAAGAGAGAGAGAGAGAGAGAGACTGAGAGACTCGGGGAGAGAGAGAGAGAGATAGACTCGTGGAGAGAGAGAGAGAGAGACCGAGAGACTTGGGGAAAGAGAGAGAGAGAGAGAGACTGAGAGACTCGGGGAAAGAGAGAGAGAGAGACTGAGAGACTCGGGGAAAGAGAGAGAGAGAGAGACTGAGAGACTCGGGGAAAGAGAGAGAGAGAGACTGAGAGACTCGGGGAAAGAGAGAGAGAGAGAGAGACTGAGAGACCTGGGGAAAGAGAGAGAGAGAGAGAGACTGAGAGACTCGGGGAGAGAGAGAGACTGAGAGACTCGGGGAAGGAGAGAGAGAGAGAGAGAGAGACTGAGAGACTCGGCGAAAGAGAGAGAGAGAGAGAGAGACCTGGGGAAAGAGAGAGAGAGAGAGACTGAGAGACTTGGGGAAAGAGAGAGAGAGAGAGAGAGAGACTGAGAGACTCGGGGAGAGAGAGAGAGAGAGAGACCTGGGGAAAGAGAGAGAGAGACTGAGAGACTTGGGGAAAGAGAGAGAGAGAGAGAGAGAGACTGAGAGACTCGGGGAGAGAGAGAGAGATAGACTCGTGGAGAGAGAGAGAGAGAGACCGAGAGACTTGGGGAAAGAGAGAGAGAGAGAGAGAGACTGAGAGACTCGGGGAAAGAGAGAGAGAGAGACTGAGAGACTCGGGGAAAGAGAGAGAGAGAGAGAGACTGAGAGACCCACATACCCAGAGCGGGGAGGTGGGGGGAGACCCACGTACCCAGAGCGGGGGGGAGAGACGCCCATAAACTCACGTACCCAGAGAGAGAGAAACACAGGACAGAGAGACACATGCACAAACACACACACACATACGAGAGGGCTCCTGCTCACTCTCCAGTGACTCCTGCTGGAAAGTGTGTTTTTTTGTTTTTCTGATAACTGAGTGACTCGGCCACTGAGTTAACCATGTAGTGAGGGACTGGAGCCACATATAGGACAGACCGGAGGACACAGATTTAAAATAATTGGCAAGAAAGTCAGGGGTGAGATGAGGAGAATATTCTTTACGTATCGAGTTGTGATGATCTGGAATGCGCTGCCTGAAAGGGTGATGAAAACAGATTCAATAATAACTTTCAAAAGGGAATTGGATAAATACTTGAAAAGGAAAAAATTTGCAGGGGAGTGGGACTAGTTGGATAGCTCTTTGAAAGAGCCGGCACAGGCACGATGGGCCGAATGTCCTCCTTCTGTGCTGAATCATTCTATGATTCATTGATATATTTAAGGGGAGGCTAGATGCATACATGAGGGAGATGGGAATAGAGGGATACGGGGGGGGGGGGGGTGGGGGGGGAGTGCAGGGTGGGGAGAGGTAATTCGAGTGGGAGGAGGCTCGTGCGGAGTATAAACACCGGCATAGACAGAGTTGGGCCGAATGGCCCGTTTCTGTGCTGTAGATTCTGTGGAAATCCCAGGGGACACAGTTAACATTGAGGATGTCGGGAGCAAGAAGGGGAGTCGGGGGGGCGGGGGGGGGATTTTTTCACCCGAAGCGGAGTCGTGTTGAGGAATGAGGTCGCAGGGGGAGGGCTTCGAAGCGGACAGTGTTAACAAGTGGAGCAGTGGCCAGGAGATGGAATGTTGCGGCACTGCACGGCGGCCGGTGCAGTATAGACGGCTCCTTGTCTTCGGGGCTGGGCTGACATATAAAGTATGCACACAGACGGGTCGGCTATTCCCTGGGGGGGTCGGGGGGCGGGGGGCGGAGGCGGATCAGAGGCAGAGGCTGATTTACCAGCAGAGGGAACCTTGTGGATAGGACAGCAGAGAAGGAGGAAGGAGAAAGGAGGAAGGAGAAAGGAGGGAGGAGGAAGGAGAGAGAAAGGAGGAAGGAGAAAGGAGAAAGGTCCTTGTTCTGTATTCTTTCAGAATCAAGGTTGGAACAGTCTGGCTTTCTAGGAACGTACTGGATAGTTCTTTCAAAGAGCTGGCGCAGGCATGATGGGCCGAATGGCCTCATTCTGTGCTGAATCATTCTACGATTCTATGATAAAAACAAGAGGAGGCCATTCAGCCCCTCGAGCCTGTCCCGCCATTCAATCTGATCATGGCTGATCTGTATCCTAACTCCACTCGCCCGCCTTGGTTCCGTAACCCCGTAATACCCATGTCACGGCTGACTGTCCCGTTCCCAAACTCCTGGTCCCTGCCCGCTCTCTGGGAGGTCCCCATTCTTGGTGATGTTTAGACCAGAGGGCAGTGGGTCATTTTATAAAGTGCAGCATAGTGTTCGTGTCACCAGACTAATAATAATCCAGAGATCGAGAGTTCAAATCCCACCGCGGGCATTTTGAGAATTTGAATTCGGTCTAAAAACAAAATCTGGGAATAAACAGCAGGCCTCGGTAAAAGTGACCGCGGAGCTGTCGGATTGTCGTAAAAATCCAACTGGTTCACTAGTGTCCTTTTAGGGAAGGAAACCCACCGTCCTCACCCGGTCTGGGCCTATAGGTGACTCCAGTCCCCACACCAAATGTGATTGAATCTCATTTGCCCTCTGAAGTGACCACTCAGTTGTATCAAAACCACGACCAGCGGTTCAAGAAGGCGACCCACCACCACCTTCTCAGGGTAACGAGGGATGGGCAATAAAAGCCGACCTCGCCAGCGACGCCCACATCCCGAGAATGAATTTTAAAGAGAGAAGAATGCTCCTTGTTTTGTATTTTACGGAATCAGGGCTGTAACGGTCTGTAACGGTCTGTCTCTCTCTTGCTGATAGCCAGGTTCCCAACTCCTGATCCCTGCCTCTCCCCCTGCCCCCCGGGGGTTCCTCATTCTTGGTGATGTTTAGACCAGAGGTCAGTGGGTCATTTTATGAAACACAAACACTAGTCCTTTTCGAAAAGGACTCGTGTCTGTGTTTCATAAAATGACCCACTGACCTCTGGTCTAAACATCACCAAGAATCCCCTCCCTTCTTCCATTACAGACAGACAGGCTTTGAGTCTCCTCTTTGCGTGGGAATCACAGGACCGATAAACCAGATACTGTGGGCCCACAGTCTCCCCGTGAGTGCTCCCAGAGAGTCCACTCCTCACCGGGAGCCCGCACTGGGGAATCAGCCCTGTCAGGCAGACATGTTGAGGATTCAGAAGTAGAAGACACAAGAAATCAGTTTTTAATTGTCACTTGATGGATGATCTTTCTGTTGTTTTATTTTTTTAAATCCCAGACCCCTGCCCCATCTCCACCCCGTGTCACTACCTGGTCGTACGGCTGTTCTGTGTCAGCAGTGGCTCAGTGGGGAGACACTGTCCCCCGCCACTGAGTCAGGAGGTCGTGGGTTCAAGTCTCGCTCCAGAGACTTCAGCCCATAATCCAGGCTGACACTCCCAGTGCAGTTCTGAGGGAGCGCCGCACTGTCGGAGGGTCGGTACTGAGGGAGCGCCGCACTGTCGGAGGGTCGGTACTGAGGGAGCGCCGCACTGTCGGAGGGTCGGTACTGAGGGAGCGCCGCACTGTCGGAGGGTCGGTACTGAGGGAGCGCCGCACTGTCGGAGGGTCGGTACTGAGGGAGCGCCGCACTGTCGGAGGGTCGGTACTGAGGGAGCGCCGCACTGTCGGAGGGTCGGTACTGAGGGAGCGCCGCACTGTCGGAGGGTCGGTACTGAGGGAGCGCCGCACTGTGGGAGGGTCGGTACTGAGGGAGCGCCGCACTGTGGGAGGGTCGGTACTGAGGGAGCGCCGCACTGTGGGAGGGTCGGTACTGAGGGAGCGCCGCACTGTCGGAGGGTCGGTACTGAGGGAGCGCCGCACTGTCGGAGGGTCGGTACTGAGGGAGCGCCGCACTGTCGGAGGGTCGGTACTGAGGGAGGGTCGGTACTGAGGGAGCGCCGCACTGTCGGAGGGTCGGTACTGAGGGAGCGCCGCACTGTCGGAGGGTCGGTACTGAGGGAGCGCCGCACTGTCGGAGGGTCGGTACTGAGGGAGCGCCGCACTGTCGGAGGGTCGGTACTGAGGGAGCGCCGCACTGTCGGAGGGTCGGTACTGAGGGAGCGCCGCACTGTCGGAGGGTCGGTACTGAGGGAGCGCCGCACTGTCGGAGGGTCGGTACTGAGGGAGCGCCGCACTGTCGGAGGGTCGGTACTGAGGGAGCGCCGCACTGTCGGAGGGTCGGTACTGAGGGAGCGCCGCACTGTCGGAGGGTCGGTACTGAGGGAGCGCCGCACTGTCGGAGGGTCGGTACTGAGGGAGCGCCGCACTGTCGGAGGGTCGGTACTGAGGGAGCGCCGCACTGTCGGAGGGTCGGTACTGAGGGAGCGCCGCACTGTCGGAGGGTCGGTACTGAGGGAGCGCCGCACTGTGGGAGGGTCGGTACTGAGGGAGCGCCGCACTGTCGGAGGGTCAGTACTGAGGGAGCGCCGCACTGTCGGAGGGTCAGTACTGAGGGAGCGCCGCACTGTGGGAGGGTCGGTACTGAGGGAGCGCCGCACTGTCGGAGGGTCGGTACTGAGGGAGCGCCGCACTGTCGGAGGGTCGGTACTGAGGGAGCGCCGCACTGTCGGAGGGTCGGTACTGAGGGAGCGCCGCACTGTGGGAGGGTCGGTACTGAGGGAGCGCCGCACTGTCGGAGGGTCGGTACTGAGGGAGCGCCGCACTGTCGGAGGGTCGGTACTGAGGGAGCGCCGCACTGTCGGAGGGTCGGTACTGAGGGAGCGCCGCACTGTCGGAGGGTCAGTACTGAGGGAGTGCTGCACTGTCGGAGGGTCGGTACTGAGGGAGCGCCGCACTGTCGGAGATGCCGTCCTTTGGATGAGACGTTAAAACCGAGGCCTCGTCTGCCCTCTCAGGTGGACATAAAAGGTCCCACAGCCAGTATTGGAAGAAGAGCAGGTGTGTTCTCCCTGGTGTCCTGGCCAATATTTATCCTTCAACCAACATCACTAAAAAACAGATTACGTTGTCATTTATAAAACACTGGATAGGCCACAGCTGGAGTATTGTGTTCAATTCTGGGCACCACACTTTAGGAAGGATGTTAAGGCCTTAGAGAGGGTGGAGAGGAGATTTACTAGAATGGTTCCAGGGATGAGGGACTTCAGTTATGTGGAGAGACTGGAGAAGCTGGGGTTGTTCTCCTTGGAGCAGAGAAGGTTAAGGGGAAATTTGATAGAGGTGTTCAAAATCATGAAGGGTTTTGACAGAGTAAATAAAGAGAAACTGTTTCCAGAGGACACAGATTTAAGGTAATTGGCAAAAGAACCAGAGGGGAGATGAGGAAAGAAATATTTACACAGCGAGTTGTGATGATCTGGAATGCGCTGCCTGAATGGGCGGTGGAAGCAGATTCAATAATAACTTTCGAAAGGGAATTCGATAAATATCTGAAGTGGAAAAATTTGCAGGGCTCTGGGGAGAGAGCAGGGGGAGTGGGACTAATTGGATCGCCCTTTCAAAGAGCCGGCACAGGCACGATGGGCCGAATGGCGGCCTCCTGTGCTGTATCATTCTCCGATTCTCGATCTCGTTGGTGTCTGTGGGATCTTGCTGTGCGCACATTGGCTGCAGCGTTTCCTACGTTACAGCAGTGACTACACTTCATTGGCTGTAAAGGACTTTGGGACATCCTGAGGTCATGAACGACGCTGAATAAATGCGAGTCTTTCTTTCTTCCTTTCTATAAATGCGAGTCTTTCTTTCTCTCATCAGCAGTGTGCTGCAGCTGTGGTGAATGGTGCTGGGGATGTGGTGGGTGTTGTTGTGACAATCTGTTCTTTCGCTGAGAAAATTCCCGAGGTTCGTGGCCTGGGTGAGGGGCAGTCTGACCTGGCCCTGTGTCTGGGCCCAGGATCACACGC
>NC_090325.1:3251566-3296566 GCF_035084215.1 Heptranchias perlo | reverse complement strand
TGTGACCCTCGGGGGGGAGAGGATTGTTTGGAGTGAGGTGTGACCCTCGGGGAGGAGAGGATTGTTTGGAGTGAGGTGTGACCCTCGGGGGGAGGAGAGGATTGTTAGCAGTGAGGTGTGACCCTCGGGTAGGGGAGAGGATTGTTTGGAGTGAGGTGTGACCCTCGGGGGGGAGAGGATTGTTAGCAGGGAGGTGTGACCCTCGGGGGGGAGAGGATTGTTAGCAGTGAGGTGTGACCCTCGGGGGGAGGAGAGGATTGTTAGCAGTGAGGTGTGACCATCGGGGGAGGAGAGGATTGTTTGGAGTGAGGTGTGACCCTCGGGGAGGAGAGGATTGTTTGGAGTGAGGTGTGACCCTCGGGGAGGAGAGGATTGTTTGGAGTGAGGTGTGACCCTCGGGGAGGAGAGGATTGTTTGGAGTGAGGTGTGACCCTCGGGGGGGAGAGGATTGTTTGGAGTGAGGTGTGACCCTCGGGGAGGAGAGGATTGTTTGGAGTGAGGTGTGACCCTCGGGGGGGAGAGGATTGTTTGGAGTGAGGTGTGACCCTCGGGGGGAGGAGAGGATTGTTAGCAGTGAGGTGTGACCCTCGGGGAGGGGAGAGGATTGTTTGGAGTGAGGTGTGACCCTCGGGGGGGAGAGGATTGTTAGCAGGGAGGTGTGACCCTCGGGGGGGAGAGGATTGTTAGCAGTGAGGTGTGACCCTCGGGGGGAGGAGAGGATTGTTAGCAGTGAGGTGTGACCATCGGGGGAGGAGAGGATTGTTTGGAGTGAGGTGTGACCCTCGGGGAGGAGAGGATTGTTTGGAGTGAGGTGTGACCCTCGGGGAGGAGAGGATTGTTTGGAGTGAGGTGTGACCCTCGGGGAGGAGAGGATTGTTTGGAGTGAGGTGTGACCCTCGGGGGGAGGAGAGGATTGTTAGCAGTGAGGTGTGACCATCGGGGGAGGAGAGGATTGTTTGGAGTGAGGTGTGACCCTCGGGGAGGAGAGGATTGTTTGGAGTGAGGTGTGACCCTCGGGGGGAGGAGAGGATTGTTAGCAGTGAGGTGTGACCCTCGGGGAGGAGAGGATTGTTAGCAGTGAGGTGTGACCCTCGGGGAGGAGAGGATTGTGAGCAGTGAGGTGTCACTCTCGGGGGGAGGAGAGGATTGTTTGGAGTGAGGTGTGACCCTCGGGGGGAGGAGAGGATTGTTAGCAGTGAGGTGTGACCCTCGGGGAGGAGAGGATTGTGAGCAGTGAGGTGTCACCCTCGGGGGGAGGAGAGGATTGTTAGCAGTGAGGTGTGACCCTCGGGGAGGAGAGGATTGTTAGCAGTGAGGTGTGACCATCGGGGGAGGAGAGGATTGTTTGGAGTGAGATGTGACCCTCGGGGAGGAGAGGATTGTTTGGAGTGAGGTTTGACCCTCGGGGGGGAGAGGATTGTTTGGAGTGAGGTGTGACCCTCGGGGGGAGGAGAGGATTGTTAGCAGTGAGGTGTGACCCTCGGGGGAGGAGAGGATAGTTTGGAGTGAGGTGTGACCCTCGGGGAGGAGAGGATTGTGAGCAGTGAGGTGTGACCCTCGGGGAGGAGAGGATTGTTTGGAGTGAGGTGTGACCCTCGGGGAGGAGAGGATTGTTAGCAGTGAGGTGTGACCCTCGGGGAGGAGAGGATTGTTTGGAGTGAGGTGTGAACCTCGGGGAGGAGAGGATTGTTAGCTGTGAGGTGTGACGCTCGGGGAGGAGAGGATTGTTTGGAGTGAGGTGTGACCCTCGGGGAGGAGAGGATTGTTAGCTGTGAGGTGTGACCCTCGGGGAGGAGAGGATTGTTTGGAGTGAGGTGTGACCCTCGGGGAGGAGAGGATTGTTAGCAGTGAGGTGTGACCCTCGGGGGAGGAGAGGATTGTTTGGAGTGAGGTGTGACCCTCGGGGAGGAGAGGATTATTAGCAGTGAGGTGTGACCCTCGGGGAGGAGAGGATTATTAGCAGTGAGGTGTGACCCTCGGGGAGGAGAGGATTGTTAGCAGTGAGGTGTGACCCTCGGGGAGGAGAGGATTGTTTGGAGTGAGGTGTGACCCTCGGGGAGGAGAGGATTGTTAGCAGTGAGGTGTGACCCTCGGGGAGGAGAGGATTGTTAGCAGTGAGGTGTGACCCTCTGGGAGGAGAGGATTGTTTGGAGTGAGGTGTGACCCTCGGGGGGAGGAGAGGATTGTTAGCAGTGAGGTGTGACCCTCGGAGAGGAGAGGATTGTTTGGAGTGAGGTGTGACCCTCGGAGAGGAGAGGATTGTTTGGAGTGAGGTGTGACCCTCGGGGAGGAGAGGATTGTTAGCAATGACGTGTGACCCTCGGGGGGGAGAGGATTTTTAGCAGTGAGGTGTGACCCTCGGGGAGGAGAGGATTGTTTGGAGTGAGGTGTGACCCTCGGGGGGAGGAGAGGATTGTTAGCAGTGAGGTGTGACCCTCGGAGAGGAGAGGATTGTTAGCAGTGAGGTGTGACCCTCGGAGAGGAGAGGATTGTTTGGAGTGAGGTGTGACCCTCGGGGAGGAGAGGATTGTTAGCAGTGAGGTGTGACCCTCGGGGAGGAGAGGATTGTTTGGAGTGAGGTGTGACCCTCGGGGAGGAGAGGATTGTTAGCAGTGAGGTGTGACCCTCGGGGAGGAGAGGAGTGTTTGGAGTGAGGTGTGACCCTCGGGGAGGAGAGGATTGTTTGGAGTGTGGTGTGACCCTCGGGGAGGAGAGGATTGTTAGCTGTGAGGTGTGACCCTCGGGGGAGGAGAGGATTGTTTGGAGTGAGGTGTGACCCTCGGGGAGGAGAGGATTGTTAGCAGTGAGGTGTGACCCTCGGGGAGGAGAGGATTGTTTGGAGTGTGGTGTGACCCTCGGGGAGGAGAGGATTGTTTGGAGTGAGGTGTGACCCTCGGGGAGGAGAGGATTGTTAGCAGTGAGGTGTGACCCTCGGGGAGGAGAGGATTGTTAGCAGTGAGGTGTGACCCTCGGGGAGGAGAGGATTGTTAGCAGTGAGGTGTGACCCTCGGGGAGGAGAGGATTGTTAGCAGTGAGGTGTGACCCTCGGGGAGGAGAGGATTGTTAGCAGTGAGGTGAGACCCTCGGGGAGGAGAGGATTGTTAGCAGTGAGGTGTGACCCTCGGGGAGGAGAGGATTGTTTCGAGTGAGGTGTGACCCTCGGGGAGGAGAGGATTGTTAGCAGTGAGGTGAGACCCTCGGGGAGGAGAGGATTGTTAGCAGTGAGGTGTGACCCTCGGGGAGGAGAGGATTGTTTGGAGTGAGGTGTGACCCTCGGGGAGGAGAGGATTGTGAGCTGTGAGGTGTGACCCTCGGGGAGGAGAGGATTGTTTGGAGTGAGGTGTGACCCTCGGGGAGGAGAGCATTGTTTGGAGTGAGGTGTGACCCTCGGGAAGGAGTGGATTGTTTGGAGTGGTGTGACCCTCGGGGGGGAGAGGATTGTTTGGAGTGAGGTGTGACCCTCGGGGGAGGAGAGGATTGTTAGCAGTGAGGTGTGACCCTCGGGGAGGAGAGGATTGTTTGGAGTGAGGTGTGACCCTCGGGGAGGAGAGGATTGTTAGCTGTGAGGTGTGACCCTCGGGGAGGAGAGGATTGTTAGCAGTGAGGTGTGACCCTCGGGGAGGAGAGGATTGTTCGCAGTGAGGTGTGACCCTCGGGGGAGGAGAGGATTGTTAGCAGTGAGGTGTGACCCTCGGGGAGGAGAGGATTGTTTGGAGTGAGGTGTGACACTCGGGGAGGAGAGGATTGTGAGCTGTGAGGTGTGACCCTCGGGGAGGAGAGGATTGTTTGGAGTGAGGTGTGACCCTCGGGGAGGAGAGGATTGTTTGGAGTGAGGTGTGACCCTCGGGGAGGAGAGGATTGTTAGCAGTGAGGTGTGACCCTCGGGGAGGAGAGGATTGTTAGCAGTGAGGTGTGACCCTCGGGGAGGAGAGGATTGTTTGGAGTGAGGTGTGACCCTCGGGGAGGAGAGGATTGTTTGGAGTGAGGTGTGACCCTCGGGGAGGAGAGGATTGTTTGCAGTGAGGTGTGACCCTCGGGGAGGAGAGGATTGTTAGCTGTGAGGTGTGACCCTCGGGGAGGAGAGGATTGTTTGGAGTGTGGTGTGACCCTCGCGGAGGAGAGGATTGTTTGGAGTGAGGTGTGACCCTCGGGGAGGAGAAGATTGTTTGGTGTCAGGCGTGACCCTCGGGGAGGAGAGGATTGTTTGGAGTGTGGTGTGACCCTCGGGGAGGAGAGGATTGTTTGGAGTGAGGTGTGACCCTCGGGGGAGGAGAGGATTGTTTGGAGTGAGGTGTGACCCTCGGGGAGGAGAGGATTGTTAGCAGTGAGGTGTGACCCTCGGGGAGGAGAGGATTGTTAGCAGTGAGGTGTGACCCTCGGGGAGGAGAGGATTGTTTGGAGTGAGGTGTGACCCTCGGGGAGGAGAGGATTGTAAGCAGTGAGGTGTGACCCTCGGGGGAGGAGAGGATTGTTAGCAGTGAGGTGTGACCCTCGGGGAGGAGAGGATTGTTAGCAGTGAGGTGTGACCCTCGGGTAGGAGAGGATTGTTAGCAGTGAGGTGTGACCCTCGGGGAGGAGAGTATTGTTTGGAGTGAGGTGTGACCCTCGGGGAGGAGAGTATTGTTTGGAGTGAGGTGTGACCCTCGGGGAGGAGAGGATTGTTAGCAGTGAGGTGTGACCCTCGGGGGGGAGAGGATTGTTTGGAGTGAGGTGTGACCCTCGGGGAGGAGAGTATTGTTTGGAGTGAGGTGTGACCCTCGAGGGGAGGAGAGGATTGTTAGCAGTGAGGTGTGACCCTCGGGGAGGAGAGGATTGTTAGCAGTGAGGTGTGACCCTCGAGGGGAGGAGAGGATTGTTAGCAGTGAGGTGTGACCCTCGGGGGGAGGAGAGGATTGTTAGCAGTGAGGTGTGACCCTCGGTGAGGAGAGGATTGTTAGCAGTGAGGTGTGACCCTCGGGGAGGAGAGGATTGTTTCGAGTGAGGTGTGACCCTCGGGGAGGAGAGCATTGTTAGCTGTGAGGTGTGACCCTCGGGGAGGAGAGGATTGTTTGGAGTGAGGTGTGACCCTCGGGGGGGAGAGGATTGTTAGCAGTGAGGTGTGACCCTCGGGGGGGAGAGGATTGTTAGCAGTGAGGTGTGACCCTCGGGGAGGAGAGGATTGTTAGCAGTGAGGTGTGACCCTCGGGGAGGAGAGGATTGTTTGGAGTGAGGTGTGACCCTCGGGGAGGAGAGGATTGTTAGCAGTGAGGTGTGACCCTCGGGGAGGAGAGGATTGTTAGCAGTGAGGTGTGACCCTCTGGGAGGAGAGGATTGTTTGGAGTGAGGTGTGACCCTCGGGGGGAGGAGAGGATTGTTAGCAGTGAGGTGTGACCCTCGGAGAGGAGAGGATTGTTTGGAGTGAGGTGTGACCCTCGGAGAGGAGAGGATTGTTAGCAATGACGTGTGACCCTCGGGGGGGAGAGGATTTTTAGCAGTGAGGTGTGACCCTCGGGGAGGAGAGGATTGTTTGGAGTGAGGTGTGACCCTCGGGGGGAGGAGAGGATTGTTAGCAGTGAGGTGTGACCCTCGGAGAGGAGAGGATTGTTAGCAGTGAGGTGTGACCCTCGGGGGAGGATAGGATTGTGAGCAGTGAGGTGTGACCCTCGGGGAGGAGAGGATTGTTAGCAGTGAGGTGTGACCCTCGGGGAGGAGAGGATTGTTTGGAGTGAGGTGTGACCCTCGGGGAGGAGAGGATTGTTAGCAGTGAGGTGTGACCCTCGGGGAGGAGAGGATTGTTTGGAGTGAGGTGTGACCCTCGGGGAGGAGAGGATTGTTTGGAGTGTGGTGTGACCCTCGGGGAGGAGAGGATTGTTAGCTGTGAGGTGTGACCCTCGGGGGAGGAGAGGATTGTTTGGAGTGAGGTGTGACCCTCGGGGAGGAGAGGATTGTTAGCAGTGAGGTGTGACCCTCGGGGAGGAGAGGATTGTTTGGAGTGTGGTGTGACCCTCGGGGAGGAGAGGATTGTTTGGAGTGAGGTGTGACCCTCGGGGAGGAGAGGATTGTTAGCAGTGAGGTGTGACCCTCGGGGAGGAGAGGATTGTTAGCAGTGAGGTGTGACCCTCGGGGAGGAGAGGATTGTTAGCAGTGAGGTGTGACCCTCGGGGAGGAGAGGATTGTTAGCAGTGAGGTGAGACCCTCGGGGAGGAGAGGATTGTTAGCAGTGAGGTGTGACCCTCGGGGAGGAGAGTATTGTTTGGAGTGAGGTGTGACCCTCGGGGAGGAGAGGATTGTTAGCAGTGAGGTGTGACCCTCGGGGAGGAGAGGATTGTTTGGAGTGAGGTGTGACCCTCGGGGAGGAGAGGATTGTGAGCTGTGAGGTGTGACCCTCGGGGAGGAGAGGATTGTTTGGAGTGAGGTGTGACCCTCGGGGAGGAGAGCATTGTTTGGAGTGAGGTGTGACCCTCGGGAAGGAGTGGATTGTTTGGAGTGGTGTGACCCTCGGGGGGGAGAGGATTGTTTGGAGTGAGGTGTGACCCTCGGGGGAGGAGAGGATTGTTAGCAGTGAGGTGTGACCCTCGGGGAGGAGAGGATTGTTTGGAGTGAGGTGTGACCCTCGGGGAGGAGAGGATTGTTAGCTGTGAGGTGTGACCCTCGGGGAGGAGAGGATTGTTAGCAGTGAGGTGTGACCCTCGGGGAGGAGAGGATTGTTCGCAGTGAGGTGTGACCCTCGGGGGAGGAGAGGATTGTTAGCAGTGAGGTGTGACCCTCGGGGAGGAGAGGATTGTTTGGAGTGAGGTGTGACACTCGGGGAGGAGAGGATTGTGAGCTGTGAGGTGTGACCCTCGGGGAGGAGAGGATTGTTTGGAGTGAGGTGTGACCCTCGGGGAGGAGAGGATTGTTTGGAGTGAGGTGTGACCCTCGGGGAGGAGAGGATTGTTAGCAGTGAGGTGTGACCCTCGGGGAGGAGAGGATTGTTAGCAGTGAGGTGTGACCCTCGGGGAGGAGAGGATTGTTTGGAGTGAGGTGTGACCCTCGGGGAGGAGAGGATTGTTTGGAGTGAGGTGTGACCCTCGGGGAGGAGAGGATTGTTAGCAGTGAGGTGTGACCCTCGGGGAGGAGAGGATTGTTAGCTGTGAGGTGTGACCCTCGGGGAGGAGAGGATTGTTTGGAGTGTGGTGTGACCCTCGCGGAGGAGAGGATTGTTTGGAGTGAGGTGTGACCCTCGGGGAGGAGAAGATTGTTTGGTGTCAGGTGTGACCCTCGGGGAGGAGAGGATTGTTTGGAGTGTGGTGTGACCCTCGGGGAGGAGAGGATTGTTTGGAGTGAGGTGTGACCCTCGGGGGAGGAGATGATTGTTTGGAGTGAGGTGTGACCCTCGGGGAGGAGAGGATTGTTAGCAGTGAGGTGTGACCCTCGGGGAGGAGAGGATTGTTAGCAGTGAGGTGTGACCCTCGGGGAGGAGAGGATTGTTTGGAGTGAGGTGTGACCCTCGGGGAGGAGAGGATTGTAAGCAGTGAGGTGTGACCCTCGGGGGAGGAGAGGATTGTTTGGAGTGAGGTGTGACCCTCGGGGAGGAGAGGATTGTTAGCAGTGAGGTGTGACCCTCGGGGAGGAGAGGATTGTTAGCAGTGAGGTGTGACCCTCGGGTAGGAGAGGATTGTTAGCAGTGAGGTGTGACCCTCGGGGAGGAGAGTATTGTTTGGAGTGAGGTGTGACCCTCGGGGAGGAGAGGATTGTTAGCAGTGAGGTGTGACCCTCGGGGAGGAGAGTATTGTTTGGAGTGAGGTGTGACCCTCGGGGAGGAGAGGATTGTTAGCAGTGAGGTGTGACCCTCGGGGGGGAGAGGATTGTTTGGAGTGAGGTGTGACCCTCGGGGAGGAGAGTATTGTTTGGAGTGAGGTGTGACCCTCGAGGGGAGGAGAGGATTGTTAGCAGTGAGGTGTGACCCTCGGGGAGGAGAGGATTGTTTCGAGTGAGGTGTGACCCTCGGGGAGGAGAGCATTGTTAGCTGTGAGGTGTGACCCTCGGGGAGGAGAGGATTGTTTGGAGTGAGGTGTGACCCTCGGGGGGGAGAGGATTGTTAGCAGTGAGGTGTGACCCTCGGGGGGGAGAGGATTGTTAGCAGTGAGGTGTGACACTCGGGGAGGAGAGGATTGTTTGGAGTGAGGTGTGACCCTCGGGGGAGGAGAGTATTGTTTGGAGTGAGGTGTGACCCTCGGGGGAGGAGAGGATTGTTAGCAGTGAGGTGTGACCCTCGGGGGGAGGAGAGGATTGTTCGCAGTGAGGTGTGACCCTCGGGGAGTAGAGGATTGTTTGGAGTGAGGTGTGACCCTCGGGGAGGAGAGGATTGTTAGCAGTGAGGTGTGACCCTCGGGGAGGAGAGGATTGTTTGGAGTGAGGTGTGACCCTCGGGGAGGAGAGGATTGTTAGCAGTGAGGTGTGACCCTCGGGGGAGGAGAGGATTGTTTGGAGTGAGGTGTGACCCTCGGGGGAGGAGAGGATTGTTAGCAGTGAGGTGTGACCCTCGGGGAGGAGAGGATTGTTTGGAGTGAGGTGTGACCCTCGGGGAGGAGAGGATTGTGAGCTGTGAGGTGTGACCCTCGGGGAGGAGAGGATTGTTAGCAGTGAGGTGTGACCCTCGGGGGGGAGAGGATTGTTTGGAGTGAGGTGTGACACTCGGGGGAGGAGAGGATTGTTAGCAGTGAGGTGTGACCCTCGGGGAGGAGAGGATTGTTTGGAGCGAGGTGTGACCCTCGGGGGAGGAGAGGATTGTGAGCAGTGAGGTGTGACCCTCGGGGAGGAGAGGATTGTTTGGTGTGAGGTGTGATCCTCGGGGAGGAGAGGATTGTTTGGAGTGAGGTGTGACCCTCGGGGAGGAGAGCATTGTTAGCTGTGAGGTGTGACCCTCGGGGAGGAGAGGATTGTTAGCAGTGAGGTGTGACCCTCGGGGAGGAGAGGATTGTGAGCTGTGAGGTGTGACCCTCGGGGAGGAGAGGATTGTGAGCTGTGAGGTGTGACCCTCGGGGAGGAGAGGATTGTTTGGAGTGAGGTGTGACACTCGGGGAGGAGAGGATTGTTTGGAGTGAGGTGTGACCCTCGGGGAGAAGAGGATTGTTTCGAGTGAGGTGTGACCCTCGGGGAGGAGAGGATTGTTAGCAGTGAGGTGTGACCCTCGGGGGGGGAGAGGATTGTGAGCTGTGAGGTGTGACCCTCGGGGAGGAGAGGATTGTTTGGAGTGAGGTGTGACCCTCGGGGAGGAGAGGATTGTTTGGAGTGAGGTGTGACCCTCGGGGAGGAGAGGATTGTTAGCAGTGAGGTGTGACCCTCGGGGAGGAGAGGATTGTTTGGAGTGAGGTGTGACCCTCGGGGAGGAGAGGATTGTTAGCAGTGAGGTGTGACCCTCGAGGGAGGAGAGGATTGTTAGCAGTGAGGTGTGACCCTCGGGGAGGAGAGGATTGTTTGGAGTGAGGTGTGACCCTCGGGGAGGAGAGGATTGTTCGCAGTGAGGTGTGACCCTCGGGGAGTAGAGGATTGTTAGCAGTGAGGTGTGACCCTCGGGGAGGAGAGGAATGTTTGGAGTGAGGTGTGACCCTCGGGGAGGAGAGGATTGTTAGCAGTGAGGTGTGTCCCTCGGGGAGGAGAGGATTGTTTGGAGTGAGGTGTGACCCTCGGGAAGGAGTGGATTGTTTGGAGTGGTGTGACCCTCGGGGGGGAGAGGATTGTTTGGAGTGAGGTGTGACCCTCGGTGGAGGAGAGGATTGTTAGCAGTGAGGTGTGACCCTCGGGGAGGAGAGGATTGTTTGGAGTGAGGTGTGACCCTCGGGGAGGAGAGGATTGTTAGCTGTGAGGTGTGACCCTCGGGGAGGAGAGGATTGTTAGCAGTGAGGTGTGACCCTCGGGGAGGAGAGGATTGTTAGCAGTGAGGTGTGACCCTCGGGGAGGAGAGGATTGTTAGCAGTGAGGTGTGACCCTCGGGGAGGAGAGGATTGTTAGCAGTGAGGTGTGACCCTCGGGGAGGAGAGGATTGTTAGCAGTGAGGTGTGACCCTCGGGGAGGAGATTATTGTTAGCAGTGAGGTGTGACCCTCGGGGAGGAGAGGATTGTTAGCAGTGAGGTGTGACCCTCGGGGACGAGAGGATTGTTTGGAGTGAGGTGTGACACTCGGGGAGGAGAGGATTGTGAGCTGTGAGGTTTGACCCTCGGGGAGGAGAGGATTGTTTGGAGTGAGGTGTGACCCTCGGGGAGGAGAGGATTGTTTGGAGTGAGGTGTGACCCTCGGGGAGGAGAGGATTGTTAGCAGTGAGGTGTGACCCTCGGGGAGGAGAGGATTGTTTGGAGTGAGGTGTGACCCTCGGGGAGGAGAGGACTGTTTGGAGTGAGGTGTGACCCTCGGGGAGGAGAGGATTGTTAGCAGTGAGGTGTGACCCTCGGGGAGGAGAGGATTGTTAGCTGTGAGGTGTGACCCTCGGGGTGGAGAGGATTGTTTGGAGTGTGGTGTGACCCTCGCGGAGGAGAGGATTGTTTGGAGTGAGGTGTGACCCTCGGGGAGGAGAAGATTGTTTGGTGTGAGGTGTGACCCTCGGGGAGGAGAGGATTGTTTGGAGTGTGGTGTGACCCTCGGGGAGGAGAGGATTGTTTGGAGTGAGGTGTGACCCTCGGGGGAGGAGAGGATTGTTTGGAGTGAGGTGTGACCCTCGGGGAGGAGAGGATTGTTAGCAGTGAGGTGTGACCCTCGGGGAGGAGAGGATTGTTTGGAGTGAGGTGTGACCCTCGGGGAGGAGAGAATTGTTAGCAGTGAGGTGTGACCCTCGGGGGAGGAGAGGATTGTTTGGAGTGAGGTGTGACCCTCGGGGAGGAGAGGATTGTTAGCAGTGAGGTGTGACCCTCGGGGAGGAGAGGATTGTTAGCAGTGAGGTGTGACCCTCGGGTAGGAGAGGATTGTTTGGAGTGAGGTGTGACCCTCGGGGAGGAGAGGATTGTTAGCAGTGAGGTGTGAACCTCGGGGAGGAGAGGATTGTTAGCAGTGAGGTGTGACCCTCGGGGGGGAGAGGATTGTTAGCAGTGAGGTGTGACCCTCGGGGGAGGAGAGGATTGTTTGGAGTGAGGTGTGACCCTCGGGGAGGAGAGTATTGTTTGGAGTGAGGTGTGACCCTCGGGGAGGAGAGGATTGTTAGCAGTGAGGTGTGACCCTCGGGGGGGCGAGGATTGTTTGGAGTGAGGTGTGACCCTCGGGGAGGAGAGTATTGTTTGGAGTGAGGTGTGACCCTCGGGGGGAGGAGAGGATTGTTAGCAGTGAGGTGTGACCCTCGGGGGGAGGAGAGGATTGTTAGCAGTGAGGTGTGACCCTCGGGGAGGAGAGGATTGTTTGGAGTGAGGTGTGACCCTCGGGGAGGAGAGGATTGTGAGCTGTGAGGTGTGACCCTCGGGGAGGAGAGGATTGTTAGCAGTGAGGTGTGACCCTCGGGGAGGAGAGGATTGTTAGCTGTGAGGTGTGACCCTCGGGGTGGAGAGGATTGTTTGGAGTGTGGTGTGACCCTCGCGGAGGAGAGGATTGTTTGGAGTGAGGTGTGACCCTCGGGGAGGAGAAGATTGTTTGGTGTGAGGTGTGACCCTCGGGGAGGAGAGGATTGTTTGGAGTGTGGTGTGACCCTCGGGGAGGAGAGGATTGTTTGGAGTGAGGTGTGACCCTCGGGGGAGGAGAGGATTGTTTGGAGTGAGGTGTGACCCTCGGGGAGGAGAGGATTGTTAGCAGTGAGGTGTGACCCTCGGGGAGGAGAGGATTGTTTGGAGTGAGGTGTGACCCTCGGGGAGGAGAGAATTGTTAGCAGTGAGGTGTGACCCTCGGGGGAGGAGAGGATTGTTTGGAGTGAGGTGTGACCCTCGGGGAGGAGAGGATTGTTAGCAGTGAGGTGTGACCCTCGGGGAGGAGAGGATTGTTAGCAGTGAGGTGTGACCCTCGGGTAGGAGAGGATTGTTTGGAGTGAGGTGTGACCCTCGGGGAGGAGAGGATTGTTAGCAGTGAGGTGTGAACCTCGGGGAGGAGAGGATTGTTAGCAGTGAGGTGTGACCCTCGGGGGGGAGAGGATTGTTAGCAGTGAGGTGTGACCCTCGGGGGAGGAGAGGATTGTTTGGAGTGAGGTGTGACCCTCGGGGAGGAGAGTATTGTTTGGAGTGAGGTGTGACCCTCGGGGAGGAGAGTATTGTTTGGAGTGAGGTGTGACCCTCGGCGAGGAGAGGATTGTTAGCAGTGAGGTGTGACCCTCGGGGGGGAGAGGATTGTTTGGAGTGAGGTGTGACCCTCGGGGAGGAGAGTATTGTTTGGAGTGAGGTGTGACCCTCGGGGGGAGGAGAGGATTGTTAGCAGTGAGGTGTGACCCTCGGGGGGAGGAGAGGATTGTTAGCAGTGAGGTGTGACCCTCGGGGGAGGAGAGGATTGTTTGGAGTGAGGTGTGACCCTCGGGGAGGAGAGGATTGTGAGCAGTGAGGTGTGACCCTCGGGGAGGAGAGGATTGTTTGGAGTGAGGTGTGACCCTCGGGGAGGAGAGGATTGTTAGCAGTGAGGTGTGACCCTCGGGGAGGAGAGGATTGTTTGGAGTGAGGTGTGAACCTCGGGGAGGAGAGGATTGTTATCTGTGAGGTGTGACGCTCGGGGAGGAGAGGATTGTTTGGAGTGAGGTGTGACCCTCGGGGAGGAGAGGATTGTTCGCTGTGAGGTGTGACCCTCGGGGAGGAGAGGATTGTTTGGAGTGAGGTGTGACCCTCGGGGAGGAGAGGATTGTTAGCTGTGAGGTGTGACCCTCGGGGAGGAGAGGATTGTTTGGAGTGAGGTGTGACCCTCGGGGAGGAGAGGATTGTTAGCAGTGAGGTGTGACCCTCGGGGGAGGAGAGGATTGTTTGGAGTGAGGTGTGACCCTCGGGGAGGAGAGGATTGTTAGCAGTGAGGTGTGACCCTCGGGGAGGAGAGGATTGTTAGCAGTGAGGTGTGACCCTCGGGGGAGGAGAGGATTGTTAGCAGTGAAGTGTGACCCTCGGGGAGGAGAGGATTGTTAGCAGTGAGGTGTGACCCTCGGGGGGGAGAGGATTGTTAGCAGTGAGGTGTGACCCTCGGGGGAGGAGAGGATTGTTAGCAGTGAGGTGTGAACCTCGGGGAGGAGAGGATGGTTAGCAGTGAGGTGTGACCCTCGGGGGGGAGAGGATTGTTAGCAGTGAGGTGTGACCCTCGGGGGAGGAGAGGATTGTTAGCAGTGAGGTGTGACCCTCGGAGAGGAGAGGATTGTTTGGAGTGAGGTGTGACCCTCGGAGAGGAGAGGATTGTTAGCAATGACGTGTGACCCTCGGGGGGGAGAGGATTTTTAGCAGTGAGGTGTGACCCTCGGGGAGGAGAGGATTGTTTGGAGTGAGGTGTGACCCTCGGGGGGAGGAGAGGATTGTTAGCAGTGAGGTGTGACCCTCGGAGAGGAGAGGATTGTTAGCAGTGAGGTGTGACCCTCGGGGGAGGATAGGATTGTGAGCAGTGAGGTGTGACCCTCGGGGAGGAGAGGATTGTTAGCAGTGAGGTGTGACCCTCGGGGAGGAGAGGATTGTTTGGAGTGAGGTGTGACCCTCGGGGAGGAGAGGATTGTTAGCAGTGAGGTGTGACCCTCGGGGAGGAGAGGATTGTTTGGAGTGAGGTGTGACCCTCGGGGAGGAGAGGATTGTTTGGAGTGTGGTGTGACCCTCGGGGAGGAGAGGATTGTCAGCTGTGAGGTGTGACCCTCGGGGGAGGAGAGGATTGTTTGGAGTGAGGTGTGACCCTCGGGGAGGAGAGGATTGTTTGGAGTGTGGTGTGACCCTCGGGGAGGAGAGGATTGTTTGGAGTGAGGTGTGACCCTCGGGGAGGAGAGGATTGTTAGCAGTGAGGTGTGACCCTCGGGGAGGAGAGGATTGTTAGCAGTGAGGTGTGACCCTCGGGGAGGAGAGGATTGTTAGCAGTGAGGTGTGACCCTCGGGGAGGAGAGGATTGTTAGCAGTGAGGTGTGACCCTCGGGGGAGGAGAGGATTGTTAGCAGTGAGGTGTGACCCTCGGGGAGGAGAGGATTGTTTGGAGTGAGGTGTGACCCTCGGGGAGGAGAGGATTGTTAGCTGTGAGGTGTGACCCTCGGGGAGGAGAGGATTGTTAGCAGTGAGGTGTGAACCTCGGGGAGGAGAGGATTGTTAGCAGTGAGGTGTGACCCTCGGGGAGGAGAGGATTGTGAGCTGTGAGGTGTGACCCTCGGGGAGGAGAGGATTGTTAGCAGTGAGGTGTGACCCTCGGGGAGGAGAGGATTGTTTGGAGTGAGGTGTGACACTCGGGGAGGAGAGGATTGTGAGCTGTGAGGTGTGACCCTCGGGGAGGAGAGGATTGTTTGGAGTGAGGTGTGACCCTCGGGGAGGAGAGGATTGTTTGGAGTGAGGTGTGACCCTCGGGGAGGAGAGGATTGTTAGCAGTGAGGTGTGACCCTCGGGGAGGAGAGGATTGTTTGGAGTGAGGTGTGACCCTCGGGGAGGAGAGGATTGTTTGGAGTGAGGTGTGACCCTCGGGGAGGAGAGGATTGTTAGCAGTGAGGTGTGACCCTCGGGGAGGAGAGGATTGTTAGCTGTGAGGTGTGACCCTCGGGGAGGAGAGGATTGTTTGGAGTGTGGTGTGACCCTCGCGGAGGAGAGGATTGTTTGGAGTGAGGTGTGACCCTCGGGGAGGAGAAGATTGTTTGGTGTGAGGTGTGACCCTCGGGGAGGAGAGGATTGTTAGCAGTGAGGTGTGACCCTCGGGGACGAGAGGATTGTTTGGAGTGAGGTGTGACACTCGGGGAGGAGAGGATTGTGAGCTGTGAGGTTTGACCCTCGGGGAGGAGAGGATTGTTTGGAGTGAGGTGTGACCCTCGGGGAGGAGAGGATTGTTTGGAGTGAGGTGTGACCCTCGGGGAGGAGAGGATTGTTAGCAGTGAGGTGTGACCCTCGGGGAGGAGAGGATTGTTTGGAGTGAGGTGTGACCCTCGGGGAGGAGAGGACTGTTTGGAGTGAGGTGTGACCCTCGGGGAGGAGAGGATTGTTAGCAGTGAGGTGTGACCCTCGGGGAGGAGAGGATTGTTAGCTGTGAGGTGTGACCCTCGGGGTGGAGAGGATTGTTTGGAGTGTGGTGTGACCCTCGGGGAGGAGAAGATTGTTTGGTGTGAGGTGTGACCCTCGGGGAGGAGAGGATTGTTTGGAGTGTGGTGTGACCCTCGGGGAGGAGAGGATTGTTTGGAGTGTGGTGTGACCCTCGGGGAGGAGAGGATTGTTTGGAGTGAGGTGTGACCCTCGGGGGAGGAGAGGATTGTTTGGAGTGAGGTGTGACCCTCGGGGAGGAGAAGATTGTTTGGTGTGAGGTGTGACCCTCGGGGAGGAGAGGATTGTTTGGAGTGTGGTGTGACCCTCGGGGAGGAGAGGATTGTTTGGAGTGAGGTGTGACCCTCGGGGGAGGAGAGGATTGTTTGGAGTGAGGTGTGACCCTCGGGGAGGAGAGGATTGTTAGCAGTGAGGTGTGACCCTCGGGGAGGAGAGGATTGTTTGGAGTGAGGTGTGACCCTCGGGGAGGAGAGAATTGTTAGCAGTGAGGTGTGACCCTCGGGGAGGAGAGGATTGTTTGGAGTGAGGTGTGACCCTCGGGGAGGAGAGGATTGTTAGCAGTGAGGTGTGACCCTCGGGGAGGAGAGGATTGTTAGCAGTGAGGTGTGACCCTCGGGTAGGAGAGGATTGTTTGGAGTGAGGTGTGACCCTCGGGGAGGAGAGGATTGTTAGCAGTGAGGTGTGAACCTCGGGGAGGAGAGGATTGTTAGCAGTGAGGTGTGACCCTCGGGGGGGAGAGGATTGTTAGCAGTGAGGTGTGACCCTCGGGGGAGGAGAGGATTGTTTGGAGTGAGGTGTGACCCTCGGGGAGGAGAGTATTGTTTGGAGTGAGGTGTGACCCTCGGGGAGGAGAGGATTGTTAGCAGTGAGGTGTGACCCTCGGGGGGGAGAGGATTGTTTGGAGTGAGGTGTGACCCTCGGGGAGGAGAGTATTGTTTGGAGTGAGGTGTGACCCTCGGGGGGAGGAGAGGATTGTTAGCAGTGAGGTGTGACCCTCGGGGGGAGGAGAGGATTGTTAGCAGTGAGGTGTGACCCTCGGGGAGGAGAGGATTGTTTGGAGTGAGGTGTGACCCTCGGGGAGGAGAGGATTGTGAGCTGTGAGGTGTGACCCTCGGGGAGGAGAGGATTGTTAGCAGTGAGGTGTGACCCTCGGGGAGGAGAGGATTGTTAGCTGTGAGGTGTGACCCTCGGGGTGGAGAGGATTGTTTGGAGTGTGGTGTGACCCTCGCGGAGGAGAGGATTGTTTGGAGTGAGGTGTGACCCTCGGGGAGGAGAAGATTGTTTGGTGTGAGGTGTGACCCTCGGGGAGGAGAGGATTGTTTGGAGTGTGGTGTGACCCTCGGGGAGGAGAGGATTGTTTGGAGTGAGGTGTGACCCTCGGGGGAGGAGAGGATTGTTTGGAGTGAGGTGTGACCCTCGGGGAGGAGAGGATTGTTAGCAGTGAGGTGTGACCCTCGGGGAGGAGAGGATTGTTTGGAGTGAGGTGTGACCCTCGGGGAGGAGAGAATTGTTAGCAGTGAGGTGTGACCCTCGGGGGAGGAGAGGATTGTTTGGAGTGAGGTGTGACCCTCGGGGAGGAGAGGATTGTTAGCAGTGAGGTGTGACCCTCGGGGAGGAGAGGATTGTTAGCAGTGAGGTGTGACCCTCGGGTAGGAGAGGATTGTTTGGAGTGAGGTGTGACCCTCGGGGAGGAGAGGATTGTTAGCAGTGAGGTGTGAACCTCGGGGAGGAGAGGATTGTTAGCAGTGAGGTGTGACCCTCGGGGGGGAGAGGATTGTTAGCAGTGAGGTGTGACCCTCGGGGGAGGAGAGGATTGTTTGGAGTGAGGTGTGACCCTCGGGGAGGAGAGTATTGTTTGGAGTGAGGTGTGACCCTCGGGGAGGAGAGGATTGTTAGCAGTGAGGTGTGACCCTCGGGGGGGAGAGGATTGTTTGGAGTGAGGTGTGACCCTCGGGGAGGAGAGTATTGTTTGGAGTGAGGTGTGACCCTCGGGGGGAGGAGAGGATTGTTAGCAGTGAGGTGTGACCCTCGGGGGGAGGAGAGGATTGTTAGCAGTGAGGTGTGACCCTCGGGGGAGGAGAGGATTGTTTGGAGTGAGGTGTGACCCTCGGGGAGGAGAGGATTGTGAGCAGTGAGGTGTGACCCTCGGGGAGGAGAGGATTGTTTGGAGTGAGGTGTGACCCTCGGGGAGGAGAGGATTGTTAGCAGTGAGGTGTGACCCTCGGGGAGGAGAGGATTGTTTGGAGTGAGGTGTGAACCTCGGGGAGGAGAGGATTGTTATCTGTGAGGTGTGACGCTCGGGGAGGAGAGGATTGTTTGGAGTGAGGTGTGACCCTCGGGGAGGAGAGGATTGTTAGCTGTGAGGTGTGACCCTCGGGGAGGAGAGGATTGTTTGGAGTGAGGTGTGACCCTCGGGGAGGAGAGGATTGTTAGCTGTGAGGTGTGACCCTCGGGGAGGAGAGGATTGTTTGGAGTGAGGTGTGACCCTCGGGGAGGAGAGGATTGTTAGCAGTGAGGTGTGACCCTCGGGGGAGGAGAGGATTGTTTGGAGTGAGGTGTGACCCTCGGGGAGGAGAGGATTGTTAGCAGTGAGGTGTGACCCTCGGGGAGGAGAGGATTGTTAGCAGTGAGGTGTGACCCTCGGGGGAGGAGAGGATTGTTAGCAGTGAAGTGTGACCCTCGGGGAGGAGAGGATTGTTAGCAGTGAGGTGTGACCCTCGGGGGGGAGAGGATTGTTAGCAGTGAGGTGTGACCCTCGGGGGAGGAGAGGATTGTTAGCAGTGAGGTGTGAACCTCGGGGAGGAGAGGATGGTTAGCAGTGAGGTGTGACCCTCGGGGAGGAGAGGATTGTTTGGAGTGAGGTGTGACCCTCGGCGGGGAGAGGATTGTTAGCAGTGAGGTGTGACCCTCGGGGGAGGAGAGGATTGTTAGCAGTGAGGTGTGACCCTCGGAGAGGAGAGGATTGTTTGGAGTGAGGTGTGACCCTCGGAGAGGAGAGGATTGTTAGCAATGACGTGTGACCCTCGGGGGGGAGAGGATTTTTAGCAGTGAGGTGTGACCCTCGGGGAGGAGAGGATTGTTTGGAGTGAGGTGTGACCCTCGGGGGGAGGAGAGGATTGTTAGCAGTGAGGTGTGACCCTCGGAGAGGAGAGGATTGTTAGCAGTGAGGTGTGACCCTCGGGGGAGGATAGGATTGTGAGCAGTGAGGTGTGACCCTCGGGGAGGAGAGGATTGTTAGCAGTGAGGTGTGACCCTCGGGGAGGAGAGGATTGTTTGGAGTGAGGTGTGACCCTCGGGGAGGAGAGGATTGTTAGCAGTGAGGTGTGACCCTCGGGGAGGAGAGGATTGTTTGGAGTGAGGTGTGACCCTCGGGGAGGAGAGGATTGTTTGGAGTGTGGTGTGACCCTCGGGGAGGAGAGGATTGTCAGCTGTGAGGTGTGACCCTCGGGGGAGGAGAGGATTGTTTGGAGTGAGGTGTGACCCTCGGGGAGGAGAGGATTGTTAGCAGTGAGGTGTGACCCTCGGGGAGGAGAGGATTGTTTGGAGTGTGGTGTGACCCTCGGGGAGGAGAGGATTGTTTGGAGTGAGGTGTGACCCTCGGGGAGGAGAGGATTGTTAGCAGTGAGGTGTGACCCTCGGGGAGGAGAGGATTGTTAGCAGTGAGGTGTGACCCTCGGGGAGGAGAGGATTGTTAGCAGTGAGGTGTGACCCTCGGGGAGGAGAGGATTGTTAGCAGTGAGGTGTGACCCTCGGGGGAGGAGAGGATTGTTAGCAGTGAGGTGTGACCCTCGGGGAGGAGAGGATTGTTTGGAGTGAGGTGTGACCCTCGGGGAGGAGAGGATTGTTAGCTGTGAGGTGTGACCCTCGGGGAGGAGAGGATTGTTAGCAGTGAGGTGTGAACCTCGGGGAGGAGAGGATTGTTAGCAGTGAGGTGTGACCCTCGGGGAGGAGAGGATTGTGAGCTGTGAGGTGTGACCCTCGGGGAGGAGAGGATTGTTAGCAGTGAGGTGTGACCCTCGGGGAGGAGAGGATTGTTTGGAGTGAGGTGTGACACTCGGGGAGGAGAGGATTGTGAGCTGTGAGGTGTGACCCTCGGGGAGGAGAGGATTGTTTGGAGTGAGGTGTGACCCTCGGGGAGGAGAGGATTGTTTGGAGTGAGGTGTGACCCTCGGGGAGGAGAGGATTGTTAGCAGTGAGGTGTGACCCTCGGGGAGGAGAGGATTGTTTGGAGTGAGGTGTGACCCTCGGGGAGGAGAGGATTGTTTGGAGTGAGGTGTGACCCTCGGGGAGGAGAGGATTGTTAGCAGTGAGGTGTGACCCTCGGGGAGGAGAGGATTGTTAGCTGTGAGGTGTGACCCTCGGGGAGGAGAGGATTGTTTGGAGTGTGGTGTGACCCTCGCGGAGGAGAGGATTGTTTGGAGTGAGGTGTGACCCTCGGGGAGGAGAAGATTGTTTGGTGTGAGGTGTGACCCTCGGGGAGGAGAGGATTGTTTGGAGTGTGGTGTGACCCTCGGGGAGGAGAGGATTGTTTGGAGTGAGGTGTGACCCTCGGGGGAGGAGAGGATTGTTTGGAGTGAGGTGTGACCCTCGGGGAGGAGAGGATTGTTAGCAGTGAGGTGTGACCCTCGGGGAGGAGAGGATTGTTTGGAGTGAGGTGTGACCCTCGGGGAGGAGAGGATTGTTAGCAGTGAGGTGTGACCCTCGGGGGAGGAGAGGATTGTTTGGAGTGAGGTGTGACCCTCGGGGAGGAGAGGATTGTTAGCAGTGAGGTGTGACCCTCGGGGAGGAGAGGATTGTTAGCAGTGAGGTGTGACCCTCGGGTAGGAGAGGATTGTTTGGAGTGAGGTGTGACCCTCGGGGAGGAGAGGATTGTTAGCAGTGAGGTGTGAACCTCGGGGAGGAGAGGATTGTTAGCAGTGAGGTGTGACCCTCGGGGGGGAGAGGATTGTTAGCAGTGAGGTGTGACCCTCGGGGAGGAGAGGATTGTTCGCAGTGAGGTGTGACCCTCGGGGAGGAGAGGATTGTTCGCAGTGAGGTGTGACCCTCGGGGAGGAGAGGATTGTTTGGAGTGAGGTGTGACCCTCGGGGGGGAGAGGATTGTTAGCAGTGAGGTGTGACCCTCGGGGAGGAGAGGATTGTTTGCAGTGAGGTGTGACCCTCGGGGGAGGAGAGGATTGTTAGCAGTGAGGTGTGACCCTCGGGGAGGAGAGTATTGTTTGGAGTGAGGTGTGACCCTCGGGGAGGAGAGGATTGTTAGCAGTGAGGTGTGACCCTCGGGGGGGGAGAGGATTGTTTGGAGTGAGGTGTGACCCTCGGGGAGGAGAGTATTGTTTGGAGTGAGGTGTGACCCTCGGGGGGAGGAGAGGATTGTTAGCAGTGAGGTGTGACCCTCGGGGAGGAGAGGATTGTTTCGAGTGAGGTGTGACCCTCGGGGAGGAGAGGATTGTTTGGAGTGAGGTGTGACCCTCGGGGGGGAGAGGATTGTTAGCAGTGAGGTGTGACCCTCGGCGGGGAGAGGATTGTTTGGAGTGAGGTGTGACCCTCGGGGGGGAGAGGATTGTTAGCAGTGAGGTGTGACACTCGGGGAGGAGAGGATTGTTTGGAGTGAGGTGTGACCCTCGGGGGGGAGAGGATTGTTAGCAGTGAGGTGTGACACTCGGGGAGGAGAGGATTGTTTGGAGTGAGGTGTGACCCTCGGGGGAGGAGAGTATTGTTTGGAGTGAGGTGTGACCCACGGGGGAGGAGAGGATTGTTAGCAGTGAGGTGTGACCCTCGGGGGGAGGAGAGGATTGTTCGCAGTGAGGTGTGACCCTCGGGGAGTAGAGGATTGTTTGGAGTGAGGTGTGACCCTCGGGGAGGAGAGGATTGTTAGCAGTGAGGTGTGACCCTCGGGGAGGAGAGGATTGTTTGGAGTGAGGTGTGACCCTCGGGGAGGAGAGGATTGTTAGCAGTGAGGTGTGACCCTCGGGGGGGAGAGGATTGTTAGCAGTGAGGTGTGACCCTCGGGCGAGGAGAGGATTGTTTGGAGTGAGGTGTGACCCTCGGGGGAGGACAGGATTGTTAGCAGTGAGGTGTGACCCTCGGGGAGGAGAGGATTGTTTGGAGTGAGGTGTGACCCTCGGGGAGGAGAGGATTGTGAGCTGTGAGGTGTGACCCTCGGGGAGGAGAGGATTGTTAGCAGTGAGGTGTGACCCTCGGGGAGGAGAGGATTGTTTGGAGTGAGGTGTGACCCTCGGGAAGGAGTGGATTGTTTGGAGTGAGGTGTGACCCTCGGGGGGGAGAGTATTGTTTGGAGTGAGGTGTGACACTCGGGGGAGGAGAGGATTGTTAGCAGTGAGGTGTGACCCTCGGGGAGGAGAGGATTGTTTGGAGCGAGGTGTGACCCTCGGGGGAGGAGAGGATTGTTAGCAGTGAGGTGTGACCCTCGGGGAGGAGAGGATTGTGAGCTGTGAGGTGTGACCCTCGGGGAGGAGAGGATTGTTAGCAGTGAGGTGTGACCCTCGGGGAGGAGAGGATTGTGAGCTGTGAGGTGTGACCCTCGGGGAGGAGAGGATTGTGAGCTGTGAGGTGTGACCCTCGGGGAGGAGAGGATTGTTTGGAGTGAGGTGTGACACTCGGGGAGGAGAGGATTGTTTGGAGTGAGGTGTGACCCTCTGGGAGAAGAGGATTGTTTGGAGTGAGGTGTGACCCTCGGGGAGGAGAGGATTGTTAGCAGTGAGGTGTGACCCTCGGGGGGGGAGAGGATTGTGAGCTGTGAGGTGTGACCCTCGGGGAGGAGAGGATTGCTTGGAGTGAGGTGTGACCCTCGGGGAGGAGAGGATTGTTTGGAGTGAGGTGTGACCCTCGGGGAGGAGAGGATTGTTAGCAGTGAGGTGTGACCCTCGGGGAGGAGAGGATTGTTTGGAGTGAGGTGTGACCCTCGGGGAGGAGAGGATTGTTAGCAGTGAGGTGTGACCCTCGGGGGAGGAGAGGATTGTTGGCACTGAGGTGTGACCCTCGGGGAGGAGAGGATTGTTCGCAGTGAGGTGTGACCCTCGGGGAGGAGAGGATTGTTCGCAGTGAGGTGTGACCCTCGGGGAGTAGAGGATTGTTTGGAGTGAGGTGTGACCCTCGGGGGGGAGAGGATTGTTAGCAGTGAGGTGTGACCCTCGGGGAGGAGAGGATTGTTTGGAGTGAGGTGTGACCCTCGGGGAGGAGAGGATTGTTAGCAGTGAGGTGTGACCCTCGGGGAGGAGAGGATTGTTAGCAGTGAGGTGTGACCCTCGGGGAGGAGAGGATTGTTCGCAGTGAGGTGTGACCCTCGGGGAGGAGAGGATTGTTTGGAGTGAGGTGTGACCCTCGGGGAGTAGAGGATTGTTTGGAGTGAGGTGTGACCCTCGGGGGGGAGAGGATTGTTTGGAGTGAGGTGTGACCCTCGGGGAGGAGAGGATTGTTTGGAGTGAGGTGTGACCCTCGGGGAGGAGAGGATTGTTAGCAGTGAGGTGTGACCCTCGGGGAGGAGAGGATTGTTAGCAGTGAGGTGTGACCCACGGGGAGGAGAGGATTGTTTGGAGTGAGGTGTGACCCTCGGGGAGGAGAGGATTGTTAGCAGTGAGGTGTGACCCTCGGGGGGGAGAGGATTGTTAGCAGTGAGGTGTGACCCTCGGGGGAGGAGAGGATTGTTTGGAGTGAGGTGTGACCCTCGGGGGAGGAGAGGATTGTTAGCAGTGAGGTGTGACCCTCGGGGAGGAGAGGATTGTTTGGAGTGAGGTGTGACCCTCGGGGAGGAGAGGATTGTGAGCTGTGAGGTGTGACCCTCGGGGAGGAGAGGATTGTGAGCTGTGAGGTGTGACCCTCGGGGAGGAGAGGATTGTTTGGAGTGAGGTGTGACCCTCGGGGAGGAGAGGATTGTTTGGAGTGAGGTGTGACCCTCGGGGAGGAGAGGATTGTTAGCAGTGAGGTGTGACCCTCGGGGAGGAGAGGATTGTTTGGAGTGAGGTGTGACCCTCGGGGAGGAGAGGATTGTTCGCAGTGAGGTGTGACCCTCGGGGAGGAGAGGATTGTTCGCAGTGAGGTGTGACCCTCGGGGAGTAGAGGATTGTTTGGAGTGAGGTGTGACCCTCGGGGGGGAGAGGATTGTTTGGAGTGAGGTGTGACCCTCGGGGAGGAGAGGATTGTTTGGAGTGAGGTGTGACCCTCGGGGAGGAGAGGATTGTTAGCAGTGAGGTGTGACCCTCGGGGGGGAGAGGATTGTTAGCAGTGAGGTGTGACCCTCGGGGGAGGAGAGGATTGTTTGGAGTGAGGTGTGACCCTCGGGGGAGGAGAGGATTGTTAGCAGCGAGGTGTGACCCTCGGGGAGGAGAGGATTGTTTGGAGTGAGGTGTGACCCTCGGGGAGGAGAGGATTGTGAGCTGTGAGGTGTGACCCTCGGGGAGGAGAGGATTGTTTGGAGTGAGGTGTGACCCTCTGGGAGGAGAGGATTGTTTGGAGTGAGGTGTGACCCTCGGGGAGGAGAGGATTGTTAGCAGTGAGGTGTGACCCTCGGGGAGGAGAGGATTGTTAGCAGTGAGGTATGACCCTCGGGGAGGAGAGGATTGTTTGGAGTGAGGTGTGACCCTCGGGGAGGAGAGGATTGTTAGCAGTGAGGTGTGACCCTCGGGGGGGAGAGGATTGTTAGCAGTGAGGTGTGACCCTCGGGGAGGAGAGTATTGTTTGGAGTGAGGTGTGACCCTCGGGGAGGAGAGTATTGTTTGGAGTGAGGTGTGACCCTCGGGGGGAGGAGAGGATTGTTAGCAGTGAGGTGTGACCCTCGGGGAGGAGAGGATTGTTTCGAGTGAGGTGTGACCCTCGGGGAGGAGAGCATTGTTAGCTGTGAGGTGTGACCCTCGGGGAGGAGAGGATTGTTTGGAGTGAGGTGTGACCCTCGGGGGGGAGAGGATTGTTAGCAGTGAGGTGTGACCCTCGGCGGGGAGAGGATTGTTTGGAGTGAGGTGTGACCCTCGGGGGGGAGAGGATTGTTAGCAGTGAGGTGTGACACTCGGGGAGGAGAGGATTGTTTGGAGTGAGGTGTGACCCTCGGGGGGGAGAGGATTGTTAGCAGTGAGGTGTGACACTCGGGGAGGAGAGGATTGTTTGGAGTGAGGTGTGACCCTCGGGGGAGGAGAGTATTGTTTGGAGTGAGGTGTGACCCACGGGGGAGGAGAGGATTGTTAGCAGTGAGGTGTGACCCTCGGGGGGAGGAGAGGATTGTTCGCAGTGAGGTGTGACCCTCGGGGAGTAGAGGATTGTTTGGAGTGAGGTGTGACCCTCGGCGAGGAGAGGATTGTTAGCAGTGAGGTGTGACCCTCGGGGAGGAGAGGATTGTTTGGAGTGAGGTGTGACCCTCGGGGAGGAGAGGATTGTTAGCAGTGAGGTGTGACCCTCGGGGGGGAGAGGATTGTTAGCAGTGAGGTGTGACCCTCGGGCGAGGAGAGGATTGTTTGGAGTGAGGTGTGACCCTCGGGGGAGGACAGGATTGTTAGCAGTGAGGTGTGACCCTCGGGGAGGAGAGGATTGTTTGGAGTGAGGTGTGACCCTCGGGGAGGAGAGGATTGTGAGCTGTGAGGTGTGACCCTCGGGGAGGAGAGGATTGTTAGCAGTGAGGTGTGACCCTCGGGGAGGAGAGGATTGTTTGGAGTGAGGTGTGACCCTCGGGAAGGAGTGGATTGTTTGGAGTGAGGTGTGACCCTCGGGGGGGAGAGTATTGTTTGGAGTGAGGTGTGACACTCGGGGGAGGAGAGGATTGTTAGCAGTGAGGTGTGACCCTCGGGGAGGAGAGGATTGTTTGGAGCGAGGTGTGACCCTCGGGGGAGGAGAGGATTGTTAGCAGTGAGGTGTGACCCTCGGGGAGGAGAGGATTGTGAGCTGTGAGGTGTGACCCTCGGGGAGGAGAGGATTGTTAGCAGTGAGGTGTGACCCTCGGGGAGGAGAGGATTGTGAGCTGTGAGGTGTGACCCTCGGGGAGGAGAGGATTGTGAGCTGTGAGGTGTGACCCTCGGGGAGGAGAGGATTGTTTGGAGTGAGGTGTGACACTCGGGGAGGAGAGGATTGTTTGGAGTGAGGTGTGACCCTCTGGGAGAAGAGGATTGTTTGGAGTGAGGTGTGACCCTCGGGGAGGAGAGGATTGTTAGCAGTGAGGTGTGACCCTCGGGGGGGGAGAGGATTGTGAGCTGTGAGGTGTGACCCTCGGGGAGGAGAGGATTGCTTGGAGTGAGGTGTGACCCTCGGGGAGGAGAGGATTGTTTGGAGTGAGGTGTGACCCTCGGGGAGGAGAGGATTGTTAGCAGTGAGGTGTGACCCTCGGGGAGGAGAGGATTGTTTGGAGTGAGGTGTGACCCTCGGGGAGGAGAGGATTGTTAGCAGTGAGGTGTGACCCTCGGGGGAGGAGAGGATTGTTGGCACTGAGGTGTGACCCTCGGGGAGGAGAGGATTGTTCGCAGTGAGGTGTGACCCTCGGGGAGGAGAGGATTGTTCGCAGTGAGGTGTGACCCTCGGGGAGTAGAGGATTGTTTGGAGTGAGGTGTGACCCTCGGGGGGGAGAGGATTGTTAGCAGTGAGGTGTGACCCTCGGGGGAGGAGAGGATTGTTAGCAGTGAGGTGTGACCCTCGGGGAGGAGAGGATTGTTCGCAGTGAGGTGTGACCCTCGGGGAGGAGAGGATTGTTTGGAGTGAGGTGTGACCCTCGGGGAGTAGAGGATTGTTTGGAGTGAGGTGTGACCCTCGGGGGGGAGAGGATTGTTTGGAGTGAGGTGTGACCCTCGGGGAGGAGAGGATTGTTTGGAGTGAGGTGTGACCCTCGGGGAGGAGAGGATTGTTAGCAGTGAGGTGTGACCCTCGGGGAGGAGAGGATTGTTAGCAGTGAGGTGTGACCCACGGGGAGGAGAGGATTGTTTGGAGTGAGGTGTGACCCTCGGGGAGGAGAGGATTGTTAGCAGTGAGGTGTGACCCTCGGGGGGGAGAGGATTGTTAGCAGTGAGGTGTGACCCTCGGGGGAGGAGAGGATTGTTTGGAGTGAGGTGTGACCCTCGGGGGAGGAGAGGATTGTTAGCAGTGAGGTGTGACCCTCGGGGAGGAGAGGATTGTTTGGAGTGAGGTGTGACCCTCGGGGAGGAGAGGATTGTGAGCTGTGAGGTGTGACCCTCGGGGAGGAGAGGATTGTGAGCTGTGAGGTGTGACCCTCGGGGAGGAGAGGATTGTTTGGAGTGAGGTGTGACCCTCTGGGAGGAGAGGATTGTTTGGAGTGAGGTGTGACCCTCGGGGAGGAGAGGATTGTTAGCAGTGAGGTGTGACCCTCGGGGGAGGAGAGGATTGTTAGCAGTGAGGTGTGACCCTCGGGGAGGAGAGGATTGTTCGCAGTGAGGTGTGACCCTCGGGGAGGAGAGGATTGTTTGGAGTGAGGTGTGACCCTCGGGGAGTAGAGGATTGTTTGGAGTGAGGTGTGACCCTCGGGGGGGAGAGGATTGTTTGGAGTGAGGTGTGACCCTCGGGGAGGAGAGGATTGTTTGGAGTGAGGTGTGACCCTCGGGGAGGAGAGGATTGTTAGCAGTGAGGTGTGACCCTCGGGGAGGAGAGGATTGTTAGCAGTGAGGTGTGACCCACGGGGAGGAGAGGATTGTTTGGAGTGAGGTGTGACCCTCGGGGAGGAGAGGATTGTTAGCAGTGAGGTGTGACCCTCGGGGGAGGAGAGGATTGTGAGCTGTGAGGTGTGACCCTCGGGGAGGAGAGGATTGTTTGGAGTGAGGTGTGACCCTCGGGGAGGAGAGGATTGTGAGCTGTGAGGTGTGACCCTCGGGGAGGAGAGGATTGTTTGGAGTGAGGTGTGACCCTCGGGGAGGAGAGGATTGTGAGCTGTGAGGTGTGACCCTCGGGGAGGAGAGGATTGTGAGCTGTGAGGTGTGACCCTCGGGGAGGAGAGGATTGTTTGGAGTGAGGTGTGACCCTCGGGGAGGAGAGGATTGTTTGGAGTGAGGTGTGACCCTCGGGGAGGAGAGGATTGTTAGCAGTGAGGTGTGACCCTCGGGGAGGAGAGGATTGTTTGGAGTGAGGTGTGACCCTCGGGGAGGAGAGGATTGTTAGCAGTGAGGTGTGACCCTCGGGGGAGGAGAGGATTGTTAGCAGTGAGGTGTGACCCTCGGGGAGGAGAGGATTGTTCGCAGTGAGGTGTGACCCTCGGGGAGGAGAGGATTGTTCGCAGTGAGGTGTGACCCTCGGGGAGTAGAGGATTGTTTGGAGTGAGGTGTGACCCTCGGGGAGGAGAGGATTGTGAGCTGTGAGGTGTGACCCTCGGGGAGGAGAGGATTGTTTGGAGTGAGGTGTGACGCTCGGGGAGGAGAGGATTGTTTGGAGTGAGGTGTGACCCTCGGGGAGGAGAGGATTGTTAGCAGTGAGGTGTGACCCTCGGGGAGGAGAGGATTGTTTGGAGTGAGGTGTGACCCTCGGGGAGGAGAGGATTGTTAGCAGTGAGGTGTGACCCTCGGGGAGGAGAGGATTGTTAGCAGTGAGGTGTGACCCTCGGGGAGGAGAGGATTGTTTGGAGTGAGGTGTGACCCTCGGGGAGGAGAGGATTGTTCGCAGTGAGGTGTGACCCTCGGGGAGGAGAGGATTGTTCGCAGTGAGGTGTGACCCTCGGGGAGTAGAGGATTGTTTGGAGTGAGGTGTGACCCTCGGGGGGGAGAGGATTGTTTGGAGTGAGGTGTGACCCTCGGGGAGGAGAGGATTGTTTGGAGTGAGGTGTGACCCTCGGGGAGGAGAGGATTGTTAGCAGTGAGGTGTAACCCTCGGGGAGGAGAGGATTGTTAGCAGTGAGGTATGACCCTCGGGGAGGAGAGGATTGTTTGGAGTGAGGTGTGACCCTCGGGGAGGAGAGGATTGTTAGCAGTGAGGTGTGACCCTCGGGGGGGAGAGGATTGTTAGCAGTGAGGTGTGACCCTCGGGGGAGGAGAGGATTGTTTGGAGTGAGGTGTGACCCTCGGGGGAGGAGTGGATTGTTAGCAGCGAGGTGTGACCCTCGGGGAGGAGAGGATTGTGAGCAGTGAGGTGTGACCCTCGGGGAGGAGAGGATTGTTTGGAGTGAGGTGTGACCCTCGGGGAGGAGAGGATTGTTAGCAGTGAGGTGTGACCCTCGGGGGAGGAGAGGATTGTTAGCAGTGAGGTGTGACCCTCGGGGAGGAGAGGATTGTTCGCAGTGAGGTGTGACCCTCGGGGAGGAGAGGATTGTTTGGAGTGAGGTGTGACCCTCGGGGAGTAGAGGATTGTTTGGAGTGAGGTGTGACCCTCGGGGGGGAGAGGATTGTTTGGAGTGAGGTGTGACCCTCGGGGAGGAGAGGATTGTTTGGAGTGCGGTGTGACCCTCGGGGAGGAGAGGATTGTTAGCAGTGAGGTGTGACCCTCGGGGAGGAGAGGATTGTTAGCAGTGAGGTGTGACCCACGGGGAGGAGAGGATTGTTTGGAGTGAGGTGTGACCCTCGGGGAGGAGAGGATTGTTAGCAGTGAGGTGTGACCCTCGGGGGGGAGAGGATTGTTAGCAGTGAGGTGTGACCCTCGGGGGAGGAGAGGATTGTTTGGAGTGAGGTGTGACCCTCGGGGGAGGAGAGGATTGTTAGCAGTGAGGTGTGACCCTCGGGGAGGAGAGGATTGTTTGGAGTGAGGTGTGACCCTCGGGGAGGAGAGGATTGTGAGCTGTGAGGTGTGACCCTCGGGGAGGAGAGGATTGTTTGGAGTGAGGTGTGACCCTCGGGGAGGAGAGGATTGTGAGCTGTGAGGTGTGACCCTCGGGGAGGAGAGGATTGTGAGCTGTGAGGTGTGACCCTCGGGGAGGAGAGGATTGTTTGGAGTGAGGTGTGACCCTCGGGGAGGAGAGGATTGTTTGGAGTGAGGTGTGACCCTCGGGGAGGAGAGGATTGTTAGCAGTGAGGTGTGACCCTCGGGGAGGAGAGGATTGTTTGGAGTGAGGTGTGACCCTCGGGGAGGAGAGGATTGTTAGCAGTGAGGTGTGACCCTCGGGGGAGGAGAGGATTGTTTGGAGTGAGGTGTGACCCTCGGGGAGGAGAGGATTGTTCGCAGTGAGGTGTGACCCTCGGGGAGGAGAGGATTGTTCGCAGTGAGGTGTGACCCTCGGGGAGTAGAGGATTGTTTGGAGTGAGGTGTGACCCTCGGGGAGGAGAGGATTGTGAGCTGTGAGGTGTGACCCTCGGGGAGGAGAGGATTGTTTGGAGTGAGGTGTGACCCTCGGGGAGGAGAGGATTGTTTGGAGTGAGGTGTGACCCTCGGGGAGGAGAGGATTGTTAGCAGTGAGGTGTGACCCTCGGGGAGGAGAGGATTGTTTGGAGTGAGGTGTGACCCTCGGGGAGGAGAGGATTGTTAGCAGTGAGGTGTGACCCTCGGGGGAGGAGAGGATTGTTAGCAGTGAGGTGTGACCCTCGGGGAGGAGAGGATTGTTCGCAGTGAGGTGTGACCCTCGGGGAGGAGAGGATTGTTCGCAGTGAGGTGTGACCCTCGGGGAGTAGAGGATTGTTTGGAGTGAGGTGTGACCCTCGGGGGGGAGAGGATTGTTTGGAGTGAGGTGTGACCCTCGGAGAGGAGAGGATTGTTTGGAGTGAGGTGTGACCCTCGGGGAGGAGAGGATTGTTAGCAGTGAGGTGTGACCCTCGGGGAGGAGAGGATTGTTAGCAGTGAGGTATGACCCTCGGGGAGGAGAGGATTGTTTGGAGTGAGGTGTGACCCTCGGGGAGGAGAGGATTGTTAGCAGTGAGGTGTGACCCTCGGGGGGGAGAGGATTGTTAGCAGTGAGGTGTGACCCTCGGGGGAGGAGAGGATTGTTTGGAGTGAGGTGTGACCCTCGGGGGAGGAGTGGATTGTTAGCAGCGAGGTGTGACCCTCGGGGAGGAGAGGATTGTTAGCAGTGAGGTGTGACCCTCGGGGAGGAGAGGATTGTTTGGAGTGAGGTGTGACCCTCGGGGAGGAGAGGATTGTTAGCAGTGAGGTGTGAACCTCGGGGAGGAGAGGATTGTTAGCAGTGAGGTGTGACCCTCGGGGGAGGAGAGGATTGTTAGCAGTGAGGTGTGACCCTCGGGGAGGAGAGGATTGTTCGCAGTGAGGTGTGACCCTCGGGGAGGAGAGGATTGTTCGCAGTGAGGTGTGACCCTCGGGGAGTAGAGGATTGTTTGGAGTGAGGTGTGACCCTCGGGGGGGAGAAGATTGTTAGCAGTGAGGTGTGACCCTCGGGGGAGGAGAGGATTGTTAGCAGTGAGGTGTGACCCTCGGGGAGGAGAGGATTGTTCGCAGTGAGGTGTGACCCTCGGGGAGGAGAGGATTGTTTGGAGTGAGGTGTGACCCTCGGGGAGTAGAGGATTGTTTGGAGTGAGGTGTGACCCTCGGGGGGGAGAGGATTGTTTGGAGTGAGGTGTGACCCTCGGGGAGGAGAGGATTGTTTGGAGTGAGGTGTGACCCTCGGGGAGGAGAGGATTGTTAGCAGTGAGGTGTGACCCTCGGGGAGGAGAGGATTGTTAGCAGTGAGGTGTGACCCACGGGGAGGAGAGGATTGTTTGGAGTGAGGTGTGACCCTCGGGGAGGAGAGGATTGTTAGCAGTGAGGTGTGACCCTCGGGGGGGAGAGGATTGTTAGCAGTGAGGTGTGACCCTCGGGGGAGGAGAGGATTGTTTGGAGTGAGGTGTGACCCTCGGGGGAGGAGAGGATTGTTAGCAGTGAGGTGTGACCCTCGGGGAGGAGAGGATTGTTTGGAGTGAGGTGTGACCCTCGGGGAGGAGAGGATTGTGAGCTGTGAGGTGTGACCCTCGGGGAGGAGAGGATTGTTTGGAGTGAGGTGTGACCCTCGGGGAGGAGAGGATTGTGAGCTGTGAGGTGTGACCCTCGGGGAGGAGAGGATTGTTTGGAGTGAGGTGTGACCCTCGGGGAGGAGAGGATTGTTTGGAGTGAGGTGTGACCCTCGGGGAGGAGAGGATTGTTTGGAGTGAGGTGTGACCCTCGGGGAGGAGAGGATTGTTAGCAGTGAGGTGTGACCCTCGGGGAGGAGAGGATTGTTTGGAGTGAGGTGTGACCCTCGGGGAGGAGAGGATTGTTAGCAGTGAGGTGTGACCCTCGGGGGAGGAGAGGATTGTTAGCAGTGAGGTGTGACCCTCGGGGAGGAGAGGATTGTTCGCAGTGAGGTGTGACCCTCGGGGAGGAGAGGATTGTTCGCAGTGAGGTGTGACCCTCGGGGAGTAGAGGATTGTTTGGAGTGAGGTGTGACCCTCGGGGAGGAGAGGATTGTGAGCTGTGAGGTGTGACCCTCGGGGAGGAGAGGATTGTTTGGAGTGAGGTGTGACCCTCGGGGAGGAGAGGATTGTTTGGAGTGAGGTGTGACCCTCGGGGAGGAGAGGATTGTTAGCAGTGAGGTGTGACCCTCGGGGAGGAGAGGATTGTTTGGAGTGAGGTGTGACCCTCGGGGAGGAGAGGATTGTTAGCAGTGAGGTGTGACCCTCGGGGGAGGAGAGGATTGTTAGCAGTGAGGTGTGACCCTCGGGGAGGAGAGGATTGTTCGCAGTGAGGTGTGACCCTCGGGGAGGAGAGGATTGTTCGCAGTGAGGTGTGACCCTCGGGGAGTAGAGGATTGATTGGAGTGAGGTGTGACCCTCGGGGGGGAGAGGATTGTTTGGAGTGAGGTGTGACCCTCGGGGAGGAGAGGATTGTTTGGAGTGAGGTGTGACCCTCGGGGAGGAGAGGATTGTTAGCAGTGAGGTGTGACCCTCGGGGAGGAGAGGATTGTTAGCAGTGAGGTGTGACCCTCGGGGGAGGAGTGGATTGTTAGCAGCGAGGTGTGACCCTCGGGGAGGAGAGGATTGTTTGGAGTGAGGTGTGACCCTCGGGGAGGAGAGGATTGTGAGCTGTGAGGTGTGACCCTCGGGGAGGAGAGGATTGTTTGGAGTGAGGTGTGACCCTCGGGGAGGAGAGGATTGTTTGGAGTGAGGTGTGACCCTCGGGGAGGAGAGGATTGTTAGCAGTGAGGTGTGACCCTCGGGGAGGAGAGGATTGTTTGGAGTGAGGTGTGACCCTCGGGGAGGAGAGGATTGTTAGCAGTGAGGTGTGAACCTCGGGGAGGAGAGGATTGTTAGCAGTGAGGTGTGACCCTCGGGGAGGAGAGGATTGTTTCGAGTGAGGTGTGACCCTCGGGGAGGAGAGCCTTGTTAGCTGTGAGGTGTGAACCTTGGGGAGGAGAGGATTGTTTGGAGTGAGGTGTGACCCTCGGGGAGGAGAGGATTGTTTGGAGTGAGGTGTGACCCTCGGGGAGGAGAGGATTGTTTGGAGTGAGATGTGACCCTCGGGGAGGAGAGGATTGTTCGCAGTGAGGTGTGACCCTCGGGGAGGAGAGGATTGTTCGCAGTGAGGTGTGACCCTCGGGGAGTAGAGGATTGTTTGGAGTGAGGTGTGACCCTCGGGGGGGAGAGGATTGTTAGCAGTGAGGTGTGACCCTCGGGGAGGAGAGGATTGTTCGCAGTGAGGTGTGACCCTCGGGGAGGAGAGGATTGTTCGCAGTGAGGTGTGACCCTCGGGGAGTAGAGGATTGTTTGGAGTGAGGTGTGACCCTCGGGGGGGAGAGGATTGTTTGGAGTGAGGTGTGACCCTCGGGGAGGAGAGGATTGTTTGGAGTGAGGTGTGACCCTCGGGGAGGAGAGGATTGTTAGCAGTGAGGTGTGACCCTCGGGGAGGAGAGGATTGTTAGCAGTGAGGTATGACCCTCGGGGAGGAGAGGATTGTTTGGAGTGAGGTGTGACCCTCGGGGAGGAGAGGATTGTTTGGAGTGAGGTGTGACCCTCGGGGAGGAGAGGATTGTTAGCAGTGAGGTGTGACCCTCGGGGAGGAGAGGATTGTTAGCAGTGAGGTGTGACCCTCGGGGAGGAGAGGATTGTTTGGAGTGAGGTGTGACCCTCGGGGAGGAGAAGATTGTTAGCAGTGAGGTGTGAGCCTCGGGGAGGAGAGGATTGTTAGCAGTGAGGTGTGACCCTCGGGGGAGGAGAGGATTGTTAGCAGTGAGGTGTGACCCTCGGGGAGGAGAGGATTGTTCGCAGTGAGGTGTGACCCTCGGGGAGGAGAGGATTGTTCGCAGTGAGGTGTGACCCTCGGGGAGGAGAGGATTGTTTGGAGTGAGGTGTGACCCTCGGGGGGGAGAAGATTGTTAGCAGTGAGTTGTGACCCTCGGGGGAGGAGAGGATTGTTCGCAGTGAGGTGTGACCCTCGGGGAGGAGAGGATTGTTTGGAGTGAGGTGTGACCCTCGGGGAGGAGAGGATTGTTCGCAGTGAGGTGTGACCCTCGGGGAGGAGAGGATTGTTTGGAGTGAGGTGTGACCCTCGGGGAGGAGAGGATTGTTTGGAGTGAGGTGTGACCCTCGGGGGAGGAGAGGATTGTTAGCAGTGAGGTGTGACCCTCGGGGAGGAGAGGATTGTTCGCAGTGAGGTGTGACCCTCGGGGAGGAGAGGATTGTTCGCAGTGAGGTGTGACCCTCGGGGAGTAGAGGATTGTTTGGAGTGAGGTGTGACCCTCGGGGGGAGAGGATTGTTTGGAGTGAGGTGTGACCCTCGGGGAGGAGAGGATTGTTTGGAGTGAGGTGTGACCCTCGGGGAGGAGAGGATTGTTAGCAGTGAGTTGTGACCCTCGGGGGAGGAGAGGATTGTTAGCAGTGAGGTGTGACCCTCGGGGGAGGAGAGGATTGTTAGCAGTGAGGTGTGACCCTCGGGGAGGAGAGGATTGTTAGCAGTGAGGTGTGACCCTCGGGGAGGAGAGGATTGTTAGCAGTGAGGTATGACCCTCGGGGAGGAGAGGATTGTTTGGAGTGAGCTGTGACCCTCGGGGGGGAGAGGATTGTTAGCAGTGAGGTGTGACCCTCGGGGGAGGAGAGGATTGTTTGGAGTGAGGTGTGACCCTCGGGGGAGGAGTGGATTGTTAGCAGCGAGGTGTGACCCTCGGGGAGGAGAGGATTGTTAGCAGTGAGGTGTGACCCTCGGGGAGGAGAGGATTGTTTGGAGTGAGGTGTGACCCTCGGGGAGGAGAAGATTGTTAGCAGTGAGGTGTGAGCCTCGGGGAGGAGAGGATTGTTAGCAGTGAGGTGTGACCCTCGGGGGAGGAGAGGATTGTTAGCAGTGAGGTGTGACCCTCGGGGAGGAGAGGATTGTTCGCAGTGAGGTGTGACCCTCGGGGAGGAGAGGATTGTTCGCAGTGAGGTGTGACCCTCGGGGAGGAGAGGATTGTTTGGAGTGAGGTGTGACCCTCGGGGGGGAGAAGATTGTTAGCAGTGAGTTGTGACCCTCGGGGGAGGAGAGGATTGTTAGCAGTGAGGTGTGACCCTCGGGGAGGAGAGGATTGTTCGCAGTGAGGTGTGACCCTCGGGGAGGAGAGGATTGTTTGGAGTGAGGTGTGACCCTCGGGGGGGAGAGGATTGTTTGGAGTGAGGTGTGACCCTCGGGGAGGAGAGGATTGTTTGGAGTGAGGTGTGACCCTCGGGGAGGAGAGGATTGTTAGCAGTGAGGTGTGACCCTCGGGGAGGAGAGGATTGTTAGCAGTGAGGTGTGACCCACGGGGAGGAGAGGATTGTTTGGAGTGAGGTGTGACCCTCGGGGAGGAGAGGATTGTTAGCAGTGAGGTGTGACCCTCGGCGGGGAGAGGATTGTTAGCAGTGAGGTGTGACCCTCGGGGGAGGAGAGGATTGTTTGGAGTGAGGTGTGACCCTCGGGGGAGGAGAGGATTGTTAGCAGTGAGGTGTGACCCTCGGGGAGGAGAGGATTGTTTGGAGTGAGGTGTGACCCTCGGGGAGGAGAGGATTGTGAGCTGTGAGGTGTGACCCTCGGGGAGGAGAGGATTGTTTGGAGTGAGGTGTGACCCTCGGGGAGGAGAGGATTGTGAGCTGTGAGGTGTGACCCTCGGGGAGGAGAGGATTGTGAGCTGTGAGGTGTGACCCTCGGGGAAGAGAGGATTGTTTGGAGTGAGGTGTGACCCTCGGGGAGGAGAGGATTGTTTGGAGTGAGGTGTGACCCTCGGGGAGGAGAGGATTGTTAGCAGTGAGGTGTGACCCTCGGGGAGGAGAGGATTGTTTGGAGTGAGGTGTGACCCTCGGGGAGTAGAGGATTGTTTGGAGTGAGGTGTGACCCTCGGGGAGGAGAGGATTGTGAGCTGTGAGGTGTGACCCTCGGGGAGGAGAGGATTGTTTGGAGTGAGGTGTGACCCTCGGGGAGGAGAGGATTGTTTGGAGTGAGGTGTGACCCTCGGGGAGGAGAGGATTGTTAGCAGTGAGGTGTGACCCTCGGGGAGGAGAGGATTGTTTGGAGTGAGGTGTGACCCTCGGGGAGGAGAGGATTGTTAGCAGTGAGGTGTGACCCTCGGGGGAGGAGAGGATTGTTAGCAGTGAGGTGTGACCCTCGGGGAGGAGAGGATTGTTCGCAGTGAGGTGTGACCCTCGGGGAGGAGAGGATTGTTCGCAGTGAGGTGTGACCCTCGGGGAGTAGAGGATTGTTTGGAGTGAGGTGTGACCCTCGGGGGGGAGAGGATTGTTTGGAGTGAGGTGTGACCCTCGGGGAGGAGAGGATTGTTTGGAGTGAGGTGTGACCCTCGGGGAGGAGAGGATTGTTAGCAGTGAGGTGTGACCCTCGGGGGGGAGAGGATTGTTAGCAGTGAGGTGTGACCCTCGGGGGAGGAGAGGATTGTTTGGAGTGAGGTGTGACCCTCGGGGGAAGAGTGGATTGTTAGCAGCGAGGTGTGACCCTCGGGGAGGAGAGGATTGTTTGGAGTGAGGTGTGACCCTCGGGGAGGAGAGGATTGTGAGCTGTGAGGTGTGACCCTCGGGGAGGAGAGGATTGTTTGGAGTGAGGTGTGACCCTCGGGGAGGAGAGGATTGTTTGGAGTGAGGTGTGACCCTCGGGGAGGAGAGGATTGTTAGCAGTGAGGTGTGACCCTCGGGGAGGAGAGGATTGTTTGGAGTGAGGTGTGACCCTCGGGGAGGAGAGGATTGTTAGCAGTGAGGTGTGAACCTCGGGGAGGAGAGGATTGTTAGCAGTGAGGTGTGACCCTCGGGGAGGAGAGGATTGTTTGGAGTGAGGTGTGACCCTCGGGGGGGAGAGGATTGTTTCGAGTGAGGTGTGACCCTCGGGGAGGAGAGCCTTGTTAGCTGTGAGGTGTGAACCTCGGGGAGGAGAGGATTGTTTGGAGTGAGGTGTGACCCTCGGGGAGGAGAGGATTGTTTGGAGTGAGGTGTGACCCTCGGGGAGGAGAGGATTGTTTGGAGTGAGATGTGACCCTCGGGGAGGAGAGGATTGTTAGCAGTGAGGTGTGACCCTCGGGGAGGAGAGGATTGTTAGCTGTGAGGTGTGACCCTCGGGGGAGGAGAGGATTGTTAGCAGTGAGGTGTGACCCTCGGGGAGGAGAGGATTGTTCGCAGTGAGGTGTGACCCTCGGGGAGGAGAGGATTGTTCGCAGTGAGGTGTGACCCTCGGGGAGTAGAGGATTGTTTGGAGTGAGGTGTGACCCTCGGGGGGGAGAGGATTGTTTGGAGTGAGGTGTGACCCTCGGGGAGGAGAGGATTGTTTGGAGTGAGGTGTGACCCTCGGGGAGGAGAGGATTGTTTGGAGTGAGGTGTGACCCTCGGGGAGGAGAGGATTGTTTGGAGTGAGGTGTGACCCTCGGGGGGAGAGGATTGTTTGGAGTGAGGTGTGACCCTCGGGGAGGAGAGGATTGTTTGGAGTGAGGTGTGACCCTCGGGGAGGAGAGGATTGTTCGCAGTGAGGTGTGACCCTCGGGAAGGAGAGGATTGTTTGGAGTGAGGTGTGACCCTCGGGGAGGAGAGGATTGTTAGCAGTGAGGTGTGAACCTCGGGGAGGAGAGGATTGTTAGCAGTGAGGTGTGACCCTCGGGGAGGAGAGGATTGTTTGGAGTGAGGTGTGACCCTCGGGGAGGAGAGGATTGTTAGCAGTGAGGTGTGAACCTCGGGGAGGAGAGGATTGTTAGCAGTGAGGTGTGACCCTCGGGGAGGAGAGGATTGTTAGCAGTGAGGTGTGACCCTCGGGGAGGAGAGGATTGTTCGCAGTGAGGTGTGACCCTCGGGGAGGAGAGGATTGTTCGCAGTGAGGTGTGACCCTCGGGGAGTAGAGGATTGTTTGGAGTGAGGTGTGACCCTCGGGGGGGAGAGGATTGTTAGCAGTGAGGTGTGACCCTCGGGGGAGGAGAGGATTGTTAGCAGTGAGGTGTGACCCTCGGGGAGGAGAGGATTGTTCGCAGTGAGGTGTGACCCTCGGGGAGGAGAGGATTGTTTGGAGTGAGGTGTGACCCTCGGGGAGTAGAGGATTGTTTGGAGTGAGGTGTGACCCTCGGGAGGGAGAGGATTGTTTGGAGTGAGGTGTGACCCTCGGGGAGGAGAGGATTGTTTGGAGTGAGGTGTGACCCTCGGGGAGGAGAGGATTGTTAGCATTGAGGTGTGACCCTCGGGGAGGAGAGGATTGTTAGCAGTGAGGTGTGACCCACGGGGAGGAGAGGATTGTTTGGAGTGAGGTGTGACCCTCGGGGAGGAGAGGATTGTTAGCAGTGAGGTGTGACCCTCGGGGGGGAGAGGATTGTTAGCAGTGAGGTGTGACCCTCGGGGGAGGAGAGGATTGTTTGGAGTGAGGTGTGACCCTCGGGGGAGGAGAGGATTGTTAGCAGTGAGGTGTGACCCTCGGGGAGGAGAGGATTGTTTGGAGTGAGGTGTGACCCTCGGGGAGGAGAGGATTGTGAGCTGTGAGGTGTGACCCTCGGGGAGGAGAGGATTGTTTGGAGTGAGGTGTGACCCTCGGGGAGGAGAGGATTGTGAGCTGTGAGGTGTGACCCTCGGGGAGTAGAGGATTGTTTGGAGTGAGGTGTGACCCTCGGGGAGGAGAGGATTGTGAGCTGTGAGGTGTGACCCTCGGGGAGGAGAGGATTGTTTGGAGTGAGGTGTGACCCTCGGGGAGGAGAGGATTGTTTGGAGTGAGGTGTGACCCTCGGGGAGGAGAGGATTGTTAGCAGTGAGGTGTGACCCTCGGGGAGGAGAGGATTGTTTGGAGTGAGGTGTGACCCTCGGGGAGGAGAGGATTGTTAGCAGTGAGGTGTGACCCTCGGGGGAGGAGAGGATTGTTAGCAGTGAGGTGTGACCCTCGGGGAGGAGAGGATTGTTCGCAGTGAGGTGTGACCCTCGGGGAGGAGAGGATTGTTCGCAGTGAGGTGTGACCCTCGGGGAGTAGAGGATTGTTTGGAGTGAGGTGTGACCCTCGGGGGGAGAGGATTGTTTGGAGTGAGGTGTGACCCTCGGGGAGGAGAGGATTGTTTGGAGTGAGGTGTGACCCTCGGGGAGGAGAGGATTGTTAGCAGTGAGGTGTGACCCTCGGGGAGGAGAGGATTGTTAGCAGTGAGGTATGACCCTCGGGGAGGAGAGGATTGGTTGGAGTGAGGTGTGACCCTCGGGGAGGAGAGGATTGTTAGCAGTGAGGTGTGACCCTCGGGGGGGAGAGGATTGTTAGCAGTGAGGTGTGACCCTCGGGGGAGGAGAGGATTGTTTGGAGTGAGGTGTGACCCTCGGGGGAGGAGTGGATTGTTAGCAGCGAGGTGTGACCCTCGGGGAGGAGAGGATTGTTTGGAGTGAGGTGTGACCCTCGGGGAGGAGAGGATTGTGAGCTGTGAGGTGTGACCCTCGGGGAGGAGAGGATTGTTTGGAGTGAGGTGTGACCCTCGGGGAGGAGAGGATTGTTTGGAGTGAGGTGTGACCCTCGGGGAGGAGAGGATTGTTAGCAGTGAGGTGTGACCCTCGGGGAGGAGAGGATTGTTTGGAGTGAGGTGTGACCCTCGGGGAGGAGAGGATTGTTAGCAGTGAGGTGTGAACCTCGGGGAGGAGAGGATTGTTAACAGTGAGGTGTGACCCTCGGGGAGGAGAGGATTGTTTCGAGTGAGGTGTGACCCTCGGGGAGGAGAGCCTTGTTAGCTGTGAGGTGTGAACCTCGGGGAGGAGAGGATTGTTTGGAGTGAGGTGTGACCCTCGGGGAGGAGAGGATTGTTTGGAGTGAGGTGTGACCCTCGGGGAGGAGAGGATTGTTTGGAGTGAGATGTGACCCTCGGGGAGGAGAGGATTGTTAGCAGTGAGGTGTGACCCTCGGGGAGGAGAGGATTGTTTGGAGTGAGGTGTGACCCTCGGGGAGGAGAGGATTGTTAGCTGTGAGGTGTGACCCTCGGGGAGGAGAGGATTGTTTGGAGTGTGGTGTGACCCTCGCGGAGGAGAGGATTGTTTGGAGTGAGGTGTGACCCTCGGGGAGGAGAAGATTGTTTGGTGTGAGGTGTGACCCTCGGGGAGGAGAGGATTGTTTGGAGTGTGGTGTGACCCTCGGGGAGGAGAGGATTGTTTGGAGTGAGGTGTGACCCTCGGGGGAGGAGAGGATTGTTTGGAGTGAGGTGTGACCCTCGGGGAGGAGAGGATTGTTTGGAGTGAGGTGTGACCCTCGGGGAGAAGAGGATTGTTAGCAGTGAGGTTTGACCCTCGGGAGAGGAGAGGATTGTTTGGAGTGAGGTGTGACCCTCGGGGAGGAGAGGATTGTTAGCAGCGAGGTGTGACCCTCGGGGAGGAGAGGATTGTTAGCATTGAGGTGTGACCCTCGGGTAGTAGAGGATTGTTTGGAGTGAGGTGTAACCCTCGGGGAGGAGTGGATTGTTAGCAGTGAGGTGTGAAGCTCGGGGAGGAGAGGATTGTTAGCAGTGAGGTGTGACCCTCGGGGAGGAGAGGATTGTTTCGAGTGAGGTGTGACCCTCGGGGAGGAGAGCCTTGTTAGCTGTGAGGTGTGACCCTCGGGGAGGAGAGGATTGTTTGGAGTGAGGTGTGACCCTCGGGGGGGAGAGGATTGTTAGCAGTGAGGTGTGACCCTCGGGGGGGGAGAGGATTGTTAGCAGTGAGGTGTGACACTCGGGGAGGAGAGGATTGTTTGGAGTGAGGTGTGACCCTCGGGGGAGGAGAGTATTGTTTGGAGTGAGGTGTGACCCTCGGGGAGGAGAGGATTGTTAGCAGTGAGGTGTGACCCTCGGGGGAGGAGAGGATTGTTCGCAGTGAGGTGTGACCCTCGGGGAGGAGAGGATTGTTTGGAGTGAGTTGTGACCCTCGGGGAGGAGAGGATTGTTTGGAGTGAGGTGTGACCCTCGGAGGGAGGAGAGGATTGTTAGCAGTGAGGTGTGACCCTCGGGGGGGAGAGGATTGTTTGGAGTGAGGTGTGACACTCGGCGGAGGAGAGGATTGTTTGGAGTGAGGTGTGACCCTCGGGGGAGGAGAGCATTGTTAGCAGTGAGGTGTGACCCTCGGGGGGAGGAGAGGATTGTTAGCAGTGAGGTGAGACCCTCGGGGGGGAGAGGATTGTTTGGAGTGAGGTGTGACCCTCGGGGAGGAGAGGATTGTTTGGAGTGAGGTGTGACCCTCGGGGAGGAGAGGATTGTTAGCAGTGAGGTGTGACCCTCGGTTGGGAGAGGATTGTTTGGAGTGAGGTGTGACCCTCCGGGAGGAGAGGATTGTTAGCAGTGAGGTGTGACCCTCGGGGAGGAGAGGATTGTTTGGAGTGAGGTGTGACCCTCGGGGGAGGAGAGGATTGTTTGGAGTGAGGTGTGACCCTCGGGGAGGAGACGATTTTTTGGAGTGAGGTGTGACCCTCGGGGGGAGAGGATTGTTAGCAGTGAGGTGTGACCCTCGGGGAGCAGAGGATTGTTTGGAGTGAGGTGTGACCCTCGGGGAGGAGAGGATTGTTTGGAGTGAGGTGTGACGCTCGGGGAGGAGAGGATTATTTGGAGTGAGGTGTGACCCTCGGGGAGGAGAGGATTGTTTGGAGTGAGGTGTGACCCTCGGGGAGGAGAGGATTGTTTGGAGTGAGGTGTGACCCTCGGGGGGAGAGGATTGTTAGCAGTGAGGTGTGACCCTCGGCGGGGAGAGCATTGTTTGGAGTGAGGTGTGACCCTCGGGGAGGAGAGGATTGTTTGGCGTGAGGTGTGATCCTCGGGGCGGAGAGTATTGTTTGGAGTGAGGTGTGACCCTCGGGGAGGAGAGGATTGTTTGCAGTGATGTGTGACCCTCGGGGGGGAGAGGATTGTTAGCAGTGAGGTGTGACACTCGGGGTGGAGAGGATTGTTTGGAGTGAGGTGTGACCCTCGGGGGGGAGAGGATTGTTTGGAGTGAGGTGTGACCCTCGGGGAGGAGAGGATTGTGAGCAGTGAGGTGTGGCCCTCGGGGAGGAGAGGATTGTTAGCAGTGAGGTGTGACCCTCGGGGAGGAGAGGATTGTTTGGTGTGAGGTGTGACCCTCGGCGAGGAGAGGATTGTTTGGAGTGAGGTGTGACCCTCGGGGGAGGAGAGGATTGTTTGGAGTGAGGTGTGACCCTCGGGGAGGAGAGGATTGTTTGGAGTGAGGTGTGACCCTCGGTGGAGGAGAGGATTGTTTGGAGTGAGGTGTGACCCTCGGGGAGGAGACGATTGTTTGGAGTGAGGTGTGACCCTCGGGGAGGAGAGGATTGTTTGCAGTGAGGTGTGATCCTCGGGGAGGAGAGGATTGTTAGCAGTGAGGTGTGACCCTCGGGGAGGAGAGGATTGTTAGCAGTGAGTTGTGACCCTCGGGGAGGAGAGGATTGTTTGCAGTGAGTTGTGACCCTCGGGGAGGAGAGGATTGTTTGGAGTGAGGTTTGACCCTCGGGGAGGAGAGGATTGTTAGCAGTGAGTTGTGACCCTCGGGGAGGAGAGGATTGTTTGGAGTGAGGTGTGACCCTCGGGGAGGAGAGGATTGTTTGGAGTGAGATGTGACCCTTGGGGAGGAGAGGATTGTTTGGAGTGAGGTGTGACCCTCGGGGGGGAGAGGATTGTTAGCAGTGAGGTGTGACCCTCGGGGAGGAGAGGATTGTTTGCAGTGAGGTGTGACCCTCGGTGAGGAGAGGATTGTTTGCAGTGAGGTGTGACCCTCGGGGAGGAGAGGATTGTTTGGAGTGAGGTGTGACCCTCGGGGAGGAGAGGATTGTTAGCAGTGAGGTGTGACCCTCGGGGGGGAGAGGATTGTTTGGAGTGAGGTGTGACCCTCGGGGAGGAGAGGATTGTTGGCAGTGAGGTGTGACCCTCGGGGAGGAGAGGATTGTTGGCAGTGAGGTGTGACCCTCGGGGAGGAGAGGATTGTTGGCAGTGAGGTGTGACCCTCGGGGAGGAGAGGATTGTTTGGAGTGAGGTGTGACCCTCGGGGAGGAGAGGATTGTTGGCAGTCAGGTGTGACCCTCGGGGAGGAGAGGATTGTTAGCAGTGAGGTGTGACCCTCGGGGAGGAGAGGATTGTTCGCAGTGAGGTGTGACCCTCGGGGAGGAGAGGATTGTTAGCAGTGAGGTGTGACCCTCGGGGAGGAGAGGATTGTTGGCAGTGAGGTGTGACCCTCGGGGAGGAGAGGATTGTTGGCAGTGAGTTGTGACCCTCGGGGAGGAGAGGATTGTCAATTTGTCGATGATTATTGGTGGTATTTAATAAATACTTAACATCGGTCTTTATTGAAGAGAAGGGTGTCAGAGAGGCATGGAATGTTGAAGTGGTCGAGATGATGTTCCGATAGATTGAAGGAAAATGCTGCGGTGATGTGGGTCAGTTAGTGATGGTGACAAACAGAATCTCTCCCTGACCCTGGAGGCTTTGATGATACATTGCAGGAAGTAGCAGGGTCGGGTTTTATTCTGAAAGGTAATTTTGGGACGAGCCCCTGGGTCCCACAGTAGAAAACTCCATCCCAGCCTCCCAGAGTCAGGAATCCTGATCAGCGGGACAGGTTCGGTGAGACCCCACTGGGTATGGTGGGCCAATGTTGCTTCACGCCAGCTCTGGCCTGGGCCAGCCTCGCACTCCAAGAATGGTGGTTTGGGAGAGGCGGAGAGGGAAAGCGGGGGGACTGAACACCAGCCAGGTCCCAGTGCCTTCCAGAGAGGAGGGGCCGAAACTTGGGGGGTTTAAGATACAAACACAACATTCATTTCAAAAAAATCCAGCTCCTTGTCACAACAGCCACCACTCTGCGCAGGGCAAGATCCCACAAACAGCAACGGGGTAAGAGGCCGGTTAATCAGTGTTATTTTTGGAGGTGATAGTGCTCGTCAGACTCGAGCCCCATTATCCAGACCGACACTCCCAGGGCAATACTGAGGGAGCGCCGCACTGTCGGAGGGTCAGTACTGAGGGAGCGCCGCACTGTCGGAGGGTCAGTACTGAGGGAGCGCCGCACTGTCGGAGGGTCAGTACTGAGGGAGCGCCACACTGTCGGAGGGTCAGTACTGAGGGAGCGCCGCACTGTCGGAGGGTCAGTACTGAGGGAGCGCCGCACTGTCGGAGGGTCAGTACTGAGGGAGCGCCACACTGTCGGAGGGTCAGTACTGAGGGAGCGCCGCACTGTCGGAGGGTCAGTACTGAGGGAGCGCCGCACTGTCGGAGGGTCGCTACTGAGGGAGCGCCGCACTGTCGGAGGGTCGCTACTGAGGGAGCGCTGCACTGTCGGAGGGTCAGTACTGAGGGAGCGCCGCACTGTCGGAGGGTCAGTACTGAGGGAGCGCCGCACTGTCGGAGGGTCAGTACTGAGGGAGCGCTGCACTGTCGGAGGGTCAGTCCTGAGGGAGCGCCGCACTGTCGGAGGGTCAGTCCTGAGGGAGCGCTGCACTGTCGGAGGGTCAGTACTGAGGGAGCGCTGCACTGTCGGAGGGTCAGTCCTGAGGGAGCGCTGCACTGTCGGAGGGTCAGTACTGAGGGAGCGCTGCACTGTGGGATGGTCAGTACTGAGAGAGCGCCGCACTGTCGGAGGGGTCAGTACTGAGGGAGTGCTGCACTGTCGGAGGGTCAGTCCTGAGGGAGCGCCGCACTGTCGGAGGGTCGGTACTGAGGGAGCGCCGCACTGTCGGAGGGTCGGTACTGAGGGAGCGCCGCACTGTCGGAGGGTCAGTACTGAGGGAGCGCCGCACTGTCGGAGGGTCGGTACTGAGGGAGCGCCGCACTGTCGGAGGGTCGGCACTGAGGGAGCGCCGCACTGTCGGAGGGTCGGTACTGAGGGAGCGCCGCACTGTCGGAGGGTCGGTACTGAGGGAGCGCTGCACTGTCGGAGGGTCAGTACTGAGGGACCGCCGCACTGTCGGAGGGTCAGTACTGAGGGAGCGCCGCACTGTCGGAGGGTCAGTACTGAGGGACCGCCGCACTGTCGGAGGGTCAGTACTGAGGGAGCGCTGCACTGTCGGAGGGTCAGTACAGAGGGACCGCCGCACTGTCGGAGGGTCAGTACTGAGGGACCGCCGCACTGTCGGAGGGTCAGTACTGAGGGAGCGCTGCACTGTCGGAGGGTCAGTACAGAGGGACCGCCGCACTGTCGGAGGGTCAGTACTGAGGGAGCGCCGCACTGTCGGAGGGTCAGTACTGAGGGACCGCCGCACTGTCGGAGGGTCAGTACTGAGGGAGCACCGCACTGTCGGAGGGTCAGTACTGAGGGAGCGCCGCACTGTCGGAGGGTCAGTACTGAGGGAGCACCGCACTGTCGGAGGGTCAGTACTGAGGGAGCGCTGCACTGTCGGAGGGTCAGTACTGAGGGAGCGCCGCACTGTCGGAGGGGCAGTACTGAGGGAGCGCCGCACTGTCGGAGGGTCAGTACTGAGGGACCGCCGCACTGTCGGAGGGGCGGTACTGAGGGAGCGCTGCACTGTCGGAGGGTCAGTACTGAGGGAGCGCCGCACTGTCGGAGGGTCAGTACTGAGGGAGCGCTGCACTGTCGGAGGGTCAGTACTGAGGGAGCGCTGCACTGTCGGAGGGTCGGTACTGAGGGAGCGCCGCACTGTCGGAGGGTCAGTACTGAGGGAGCGCCGCACTGTCGGAGGGTCAGT